>NW_007247719.1:191912-245012 GCF_000164805.1 Carlito syrichta | reverse complement strand
AGGCTGAGCCACCGAACCCGGTGAGGTAATACATTTTTTAACATCGCCATAAGAGTGGGAATTTTAATTATTTCCCCTTCATTTGATTTGGTCAAAAGCTAAGCTGACAGTTTCAATTGTTCTCAAAAATATTTATTTCTTGCCAATATGTTTAGAGATTTTATTAACTTCTTTTTTCTAGATTAGTTCATTATCCCCTTTCTAATTATTTTGCAAAAACTAAAGAGATTGACCTTTCCAGGAACTAGATAATAAAACTTCATTATGTTATTTCCATTAAACTGTTAGATTGCTTTTTTTAGTTAATCTATACATGGTGGTTTTGAAAAAGACCTAGTACCATTTTTTTTAACTAAAATTAAATGCACCGGGCTCGGTGGCTCAGCCTGTAATCCCACACCTTTGGGAGGCTGAGGTGAGTGGATTGCCTGAGCCCACGAGTTCAAGACCCACCTGGGCAGGCAGGACCTCATCTCTACAATAAATCAAAAAATTAGCCAGGCATGGTAGTGCGTGCCTGTAGTTCCAGCTATGTGGAAGACTGAGGCACAAGGATCACTGGAGCCCAGCAGGTCGAGGCTGTGGTGGTCAGGAGTGGCCACTGCACTCCAGTCTGGGTGAGAGAGTGAGACTCCAACTTAAAAAATAAATTAATTAAATTAAATTAAGTTAAATTGAATTAAATGCTAAAGTATCAGTGTATTCAATATTCGCATACTATATTTACATAAACTATTATAATAGTCCTGTCAAACCTCTTTAACTGGAATTCACTAACAAAGAATTTGTAATACTTCAAACAAGTGGTAAACTGACAATATTGTAAAGAGTTTATCAAACAAATTGATGAAAGGCTAAGGGAAATTACCAAATAAAGATAAACTATAGTTTTAAGGTATATTAAAAATATTAATTTGCATTCCACAAATATAACCCTGGTACACAATTAGTGTAAATTAATTTGCATACCACAAATATAAGCAAAGAATAACAGGTTGGATTTTTATATATCCACTAAAAATAATATTTTGTTAGATATTAAATTAATAGAGTTATTAGGATATATGCATTTAATGTGATGTTACTTATTTTCAAAGCAGTGTAGAGATAAAAATTCTATTCATATATTGTCCTATCACCTAAGACTAATTATTGAATCAAAGTTACATTTGAATGAAGAAAGTGACTTTTTCTACACTGGCAATGCATTATAAAGTTAGTGTTGTTGTCTATCCAAATATCAAATAAAGGAAAAATGCCACTTTTAAAACACTACTTGATGCACCAATTTATATTATACAGCTTTAATTGTTTACATTACAACCTCAGTGAATAAATGCATGATCCATAGGCCTCAAGATATATTTTTTGAAATACAGTGGATTGGAATTATTTCAAAGCAATATTCCACTTTCCAGAAAAGTGATAGTTATGGAGATGGTAGCTCACATTCATGTCAAGGATTGCTGGTGCTTCAGGGAACAATGTTGACAGTAATCATAGAGATTTATGGTTGTGCAATGGACACCTATGGTGGTTTTTTGAAGGACAGGATCAGAGTCTTGCCTTTGTTCACCTGCTTCAGAGATTTCTCATGGCTAGTGCAGCTTTGAGGTACTGTTTATCTAAGAAATTTAGTGGCAAATACAATAACTACAACTTCCCGGGGCAAGAAATGAGAAATAAGGCTAATGGTAGACACAAAAACAACAATAAAAACAAAAAACAAACAAGAAAGAGGCTAGGAAAGGAGATACATGTGAGAACAAAGGCATAGTGAAGCTCTCACATATCCCTAGAAAACTAGAAAATGACCCACACTCCCAAAGGCTGGATGCATGCTTAGAAATAACTTGAGAAGACCTTTAAGCTTTTACCTGTGGCAAACATATAGGCTTCATGCAAACAGGCAGTGAAGGAATTGGTAAAGTTGTAAATGGACTTGTTGTGTTGAAAGAGAGCCACAACACAGAACTAATCTGCAGACAAAAGGTGTATATTTTATGTTTTGTTTTGTTTTTCAGAGTTTAAGGATCTATGTTAAATTATTAGCATACCACTAACATAAGAGAATAGAGACTTCAGTAGCCATGTGTAAAAGCAGCAACAACAAATACCAGTGAGGGGAGTAATTTGACTTACAGAGTTGCTGCATTAAAGTATTCAAAATGTCCAGTTTCCATCAAGATATAATTAAGCATGCAATGAAAGAAGGAAGTATGGCCAACTCACAGGAGAAAATAAAAAGAAAATCAATAGAAAAAGTCTTTGAGGAAACTTATACATTGGTCTTACTAGACAAAGACATCAATTGCCTGTCCAAATGTGCTCAAAGTTCTAAAGAAAAACTGTGGTGAAACTAGGTAAGCAACAGCTCACCAAATAGAAAATATGGATAAATAGATAAAACTTGTAGAAAAGATCCTAATAAATTCTGATACAATTCTGCAGCTGAAAAGTACAATAACTAAAATTTAAAAATATACACAAAAGAAGCCAGTAATGCAGAAACTGAGTAACAAAAAAATATGAATATTGAAAATAAGTGGTAAAATAGCAGAAGTATGTCATGTCTTAAAATTAAAGTAATTATTTTAACTATAATTGGGATAAAATATCTTGCTAAAAGAGATTTATAGAATTAATTTTTAAAAAATCCACTTACATGATGTCTGCAAGAGACTCACTTTAGATCAAAAACATTCTCAAAAGCATTCTTAAGAGCATCAATACCCAAAATGTTAATAGTTTGAAAGTAGAGGAATGTAAAAAGATATTCAATGTAAATACTAACAAAAAGATATCTGGTATAGTTATACTAATGGGAAAAGTATCTCAGTAGATGTATTGCATCAAAGTAGAGTACTTTGAAGGTGGCTGAAGTTTAAACATGTACAAATAAATACACAATTTTTCATACACAATTTCTGTTTTTTGGGGTACCCCCTCATGAAGATAAACCAGCACATTAGCACCATAAGGGAGTGAGATGACATATTTAGTGTTAGAAGAAAAGAACTGTCAACCACAAATACTATAACTGGCAAAGCTGTCTTTCAAATATGAAAGAAAGATAATGACTTTTCTAAATAAACAAAAATTGAGAAAGTTCATCACCATTAGATCTGCCTTACAAAAATAGTTAAAGGAAGTTCTTTATGCTTAACTGAAGGATGCTATACCCCTTACATGACAACATGTAAATGTATAAAACTCATTGGTAAAGATAAATATATAAAAGCAGAATGCAATAATAAAGTAATAAAAGTGTGAAAATCACATTTACTTTTAGTATAAAATTTAAAAGACAAAAATATTAATAAGTATAAATATAAAATGTATTAATAAATATACAATACAAAATATGCAAATTTTAGCATAAATAACAGAGTTTGGGGGAAGAAGTAAAAGTGTAAAATTTTTGTATGTGATTGAAGTCAACTTATTGATGTATATTTTACTGTCACAACTGTATTCTGTTCCTTCATGTGACCACAAAAAAATACATATAGAAGATACACAGAAAGAAAGGAGAAATAAAGCAAAGCATATCAGTACAAAGAATATTAATAAATCATTTTAAAAAAGCAAGAGGAGACTGGACTCAGTGGCTTAGCCTGTAGTCTCAGCACTTTGGGAAGCCAAGGCGAGTGGATTGCCCGAGCCTGTGGGTTTTAGACCAGCCTGGGCAACATGGAAAAACCTCATTTCTACAATAAATAAATAATAATAATAAGTCAGTCGGGTGTAGTAGCATACATCTGTAGTTCTGGCTACTTGGAAGACTGAGGTGGAAGGATTGCCAGAACCCAGCTGGTAAATGCTGGGATGGCTGTGAGCATGCCACTGCACTCCAGCCTGGGTGATGCCAACTCAAAAAATAAAAATAAAAAATAAAAAAACAAGAAGGGAAGAAGAACAAATTGAAATGCAATCAGAAAGCAACAAAATAGCAAGTTCTTATGTACTAATAAAATTTAAACATAAATAGATTAAATTCCTCAACCAAAAGATGGAGTAGCCAAATTAATAAAAAATAAATACATAAAAAAACAAGATCCATCCACAGGCTGCCTAAAAGAGATTCACTTAAATTTAATGACACACATAAGTTGATAACAAAGAAAAGGAAAAAAATATATTCTACACAAATACTAGTTAAAAACTATTAGAAATTTCTATGCTTATATAAGACAAAAGAGACTTTAATAAAAAACTATCAAAGACATACAGAAAGTCATTACAAAATGAAATAAGAATCCATTCATCAGGAAGATATAAGATTCATAAACATATATGTAAACAAGATCAAAGAATCTACATACATAAAGCAAATACTGAAGGATCTGAAGGGAAATAGCAATACAATTGTAGGAGACTTCAATATCACACTTCCAATAATAGAACATCTAGACAGAAAGTCAATAAAAAGAAAAAGAAGCTTGAAAAAATACTATAGACCAAGTGAACCTAAAAGACACAAATAGAATACCACGCTCAACAACAGGAGAATATATATTCTTCTCACAGATACAGATACAGGGAACATTTTCCAAAATAGATTGCATATTAGATCACAAAATAAGTCTTTTCAAGCTGAAGAAGATGGAAATGACATAAAGCATCTTTTCCAACAACAATGAAAGAAAATTAGACATCAATAATAAAAAAACAACTGGAAAATTCACAAACAAGCAAAATAAACAAAATACTCTTGACCAATCAAAGGGTCAAATAATAATCACAAGGGATTAGAAAATATCTCAGAATGAATGGAAATGAAAACACATATACAGAAACTCATGGGATCCAGAAAAAACTTTACCAACTGGGGAAATTGTAAATATGAAAACCTACATTATAAAAAGATCTCAAATAAAAAATCTAAACTTATGCCTCAAGGAAACAGAAACAGAAAAAAAAACCTAAATTCATATTTAGCAGAAAAAAGTCATAATAAAAATGAGTGTAGAAATAACTAAAATAGAGAATATAAAAATCAACTAAAATAAGTTTGGTTTTAAAAATTAAACAAATTGACAAACAACCAGACTAAGAAAAAAAAAGTGAGAAGACTCTTATTGATGTTACATACCCTCTCCTCCCTCCCCTGGCAGTGTCTCCCCAATGCTAATTCCTCTCTTATAGTATTATGATAAATGTTCAGTGTCCACTTATGAGTGAGTACATGTGAGTACATGTACTCAGATCTTTGTTTCTGTGATAGATCACTGAGTATTATAGACTCAAAATTCATCCAGGTTTCTTGAAAATCCATAATTTTGTACTTTATGGCAGCACATTATCCCTTTGTATATATACACCACAGATCTCAAACCAGGTGACGTGGGGAACAAAGAAAAGCACAAACTTTATCTCTACCATGATCACTTACATACCTAACCATGAATTGTACCCTATATCTTTAAAATAAAAATAAATAAATGAATGAAGAAATAAACATAGAGAAGACACAAATAAATAAAGTCAAAATTGAAAGATGAGATATTATAACTGATACCACAGAAACAAATAGGATCATAAGAGACTACTACAAACAATGAAACACCAACAAATTTGCTGATTTGCTGGTTACAGAGGTTGGGTATGTTGCCCCATGGTGAGCAAGTCAGAGCACTTTCCTTTCCCATTTTCAAGATGGTGGCAGGGTGCCTCGTTCCTCTTCTCCAGTGGGGCTCTGCCTCTGGGCTTCCTCTGCAGCCCTTGCTGCCAGAGTCTGGCCAGGTGCTGCAGTGGTGAGGCAGAGTCTGGAGTTGGCAATCCTCTCCCACACCTTCTTCCCAGGAAGAATTTTGTCAGTTTAAAAAAAAATGGCACTCAGCTTCTGTGACCTGGGAAGCGCTAGGGACCAAGCATTGCAGATGCAGCATCATCTGTTTCACCAGGAAAACCCTGGTAACTTGCTTATGAGCCCCTATTTAGTTAGTCTCTCCCAGCATCTTCTTCCCAGGAAAGCTTTTGTTGATTTAAAAAAATGGCTCTTGGTTTCTGTGTCCAGTGAATCACTAGGGCCCGAATCCAGCAACTGTGTCATCAGCCACTTCACCAGAAGAACCCTGGCTGCTGGATCCTGAGCCCTCACTCAGTCAGCCACTCACATGCCCACTCACTCACTGACACATACACGAAGTTTTCCACACACTCACTCACTCACACACACATAGTCTGACTGGTTGGGCTGCCATCTTCCTGCTTGAGCTTCCACCAACAAATTTGAGAGCATACAATAATTAAAGAAAATCCTGTAAATATACTATATAAGAACAGAATAATCAAGATAGATAAAATCTCAGTAGATCAATAATAAATTAAAAAATGAGATTAGTAATCACAACCACCTGAAAAAAATTTCAAAATCTCAAAACCAGATGGCTGTACTGGTGAATTCTACCAAAGATTTAAAGAATAAATAGCACCAATCTTAATAAAGCTCTTCTCTCAAATTGAAAAAGTAAAAACATTTCCAAACTCACTTTGAGTTCAGCATTATACTGATGCCAAAGCCAGAGCATGATATCTTAAGAAAATAAAACCACAGGACAATATCCCTATTAATAGACACAAAGGTAACAAAACACTAGCCAACTTCTTAACATTAAGGAAAGAAATTAGGAAAGACCCAAAGAAATTGAAAGATAACTTATATTTATATACTGAAAGATTGAATATTTTTTAAAGGTCAATGGCACCAAAAATGATCCACAGATTCAATACCATTCCTATCAAAATCTCAATGGCATTTGCTACAATATAGAAAAAAGTTCTAAAATTCATATGGAATTACAAAAGACCTCAAATAGTCAAATAAATCAGGAAGAGAACAAAAGACTAGAAGAGTCATGCTTCTTAATTTCAAACAATATTGTGATGTGGCAGTAGTTAAAACATGTATGTATGTTACTGGCATGCAAGCAGATATATAGAAGAATAAAACAAAGTAAATAGTTCAGAAATAAACCTGCATATATAAATAGCACCAATCTTAATAAAGCTCTAAAGGTCAACAGATTTTTGAGAAGGGTGTCAAGAATAGACAATGGAGAAAAGATTGTCCCTGCGACAAATAGTGTTAGAAAAACTGGATAGCCATATGCAAAAAAATAAAATTGAAACTCTTTCAGTCAAAAATCAACTCAAATTGATTAAATATTTAAATGTAAGTCTTGGTTCTATAAAGTCCCTAGAGGAAAACAGGGAAATACTGTTGAGACATTGGTCTAGGCAGTGGTTTCCTGACTAGGACACCAAAAGCACAATAGCAAAGCAACTGAGAATCTTTTCTACAGTAACGGTAACAATCAACAGAATGCAAGCAACCTACAGAAAAACTATTTGCAAACAACATATCTAATGAATAGGTGATATCAAAAATATGTAACTCCTAAAAACTAATAGTAAATACACACCTCAAAATAAATAAAACTAATTTCAAAATGGGCAAGCTACTTAAATAGACTCTTTTTCAAAGAAGATATACAAAGTAAATCCAAAAAATAATGCTAATCCAAACAACAATGAGAAATCAGAAATTACCTCACCCTTCTTAAGATGGTGATTATTAAAATAACAAAATCTTTCCTTTGTCCCTTCTTTCTCTAACAAATGTTTTTTTAAAACATAAAATAACAAGATATAAACATGGTTAGGATATGGAAAAATTGGAAGTCTTGTACACTGGTGCTGAGAATGCAAAATGGGACAGCTACTATTAAAAAACAGTATGAAGGTTCCTCAAAAAATTTAAAATAGTACTGCCATATTGACCCCAAAATTCCAATTCTGAGTAACTATCTAAAAGAATTGAAATTAGGATCTTTAATAAAAATGTTTAATTGACACATAATAATTGTGTGTATTTATGGGGTATAGAGTGATATTTCAATATCCTTATAAAAAGTCTAACAGCTAAGTCAGAGTAATTAGCACAGTCATCCCATTTGTGTGTTTTTACTTTTGTTTTTGGTGCTTTTGTGGTGTAATTTATAATATCTCTGCCCAGACCAATGTCCTGAACCATTTCCCCTCTGTTTTTAACTTTAAGTTTCTTAATTTTAAGTCTTATGTTTAGGTTTTTAATCCACTTAGACTTGACTTTTGTGTATAAAGATAGGTATGGGTCTAGTTTCTTATTTCTGCATATGAATATCTAGTGAAATCAGGGTCTTGAATGAATATCACCACTTGCATGTATATTGATTGCAGCATCACTCACATATATGGAAATAATCTAGACAATTATAGACAGTCAAATAGTTTAAAAAATTATGATATGTGTGAGTATGTATAAAAAATACTATTCAGCATTACAAATGAAAGAAATCTTGTCATAAATGACAATATGGATGAACCTGGAGGAATTATGCTAAATAAAATTAGCTAGTCACAGCAGGATAAATACTATATGATTCCAGTTATAAAGGCATCTAAAATAGTGAAACTCATAGAAACATGGAGTAGAATGGTGGTTCCAGGGGTGAAGGGTTGGGGCCAATGAAGACTTGTTGTTTAATGGGTATAAAATTTCAGTTACACAAGTAGAATAAATTCTAGAGATCTGTAGTACAACCCTGTGCCTATAGTTGACAGAATAGTATATTATGTGCTTAAAAATTTCTTAAGAGGGTAAATCTCATATTATAATTTAAAAAATCATAAATTAACAAGAGAAATTCGATCAGAGATTTGCAAATGTACACATTTCTATTGAAAACAGTAGCAGAGAATCTATGGCTATTTATGTCTTAATAAAGAGTAATGACTGCCTTGCAAAAAAAGAAATCATTTTCACAAATAAACATGGAAATTAACTACATGGATAAGGGGAGAATACTTGAACTGTGGTGTATTTTTTTTACTACTGTTTATGTTATACTCAGTCTTAAATAGGGCCACAAAACAAAGAATTCTAAAGCAAGACCAACATACAATTTTCAAAGGGCCTAAAAACATATGCTAATTGGTAACATTTCCTCTTAGTTATCTAGATACCCTGCCTTAGCATAAACATCTTCCTTGTGTACAGAGAAAAGCACTAGCTATTTATGAAACTGCTAGGTACCTAACTGTTGCCCAAAAGAAGAAGTATATCTTGTACACATGAGCATACTATGCATCAGTAGTTGACACACTGGGGCTAAGGTTGTCATTTTTGTAAGCATTTTTTTCTAATTTATTTCACAAAATGCATTATCTATAGCATTTGAGTGTACTATTCAAAATCATTATTTTACTATATACAAAATTTATCATCAACTATAGTTTATTGGATATATTACTATTACACTTTTATTACATTCCATCTCAGATTACAGTAATTGGTATATATATTTTGCATTCTGCACTAGGGTGTGAAACTTACAAATATTTTTTATACATCTTTTCCTTTGTTGAGGTGTTTTGCACCTATTATGCATTCTAAATGTTTCTTGGTTGTATGAATAAAGTAGCATTTTGGGGAAAATTTTTTAATGTGGTTTTTGTTTACTGATTATGTAATAAATTTGCAGGAATACACTTTGTTGATTTTTATTTACTGTGTTGTATAAGTGTAAAAAAAAAAAACCTTGCAGTCAGAATTATTTTACCTTGTTTGACAACAGCGAGAGCATCTTGAGATATAAAAGTGAATCCAGAGTGTCAAATCAAAACGCTGCTAAAAAGTGAGCAATGTTGAGCAAGTGGGAAGGTATGATGCTCACAGTATCTCAACTTAACAGGATTGCCACGGTTTTCTATTTTACACAACATTCCCTTTTTATCTTAGAAAGCACTTCCTGTCATAGTGTTCTTGAGGAGTTACATAGTGATCTCAGTTTTGTGAGTGATGCATATGGTCTATAAGCTCTTTGCTTAACTTGTGCTTTTGTGTTGGGCCTCATCTTTCTTTTATTTCCATGTTTATTGCAGGGGACCAGCCCTTACAGAGAGATTTAGGGGGTCCCTTGGAAGGTGTGGCAGTGTCGGTGATTATTCTGGAGAAATAAAGAGAAAGAAAGAGAAGGGGGGAGAAAGAGAGACTGGACTCCTGCTCAGGTGACCAGAAGCTGTTTAATGGATGTAATCTCAGGGCTTTTATCCCCAAACTCTGCAAAGTCATCATCACAGAAAACAAAGGTAGCATGTGCCTTTCACATGAACAGGTCCAGGTGTGCAAAGGACACCCCCCACTCTCAAGCAAATGTTCTTTCATACATAATGAAGGACATGAGGAAGAACAACCACAAATTGTCTTTTTGTATCTTATGCTAGCTTAATGTTCCCCAAACCAGTTTCTTATGTGTCCTTAATTGTATTACAACTACATCATCTTGAATTAACATCACTCAAGGTCTAAATCCAAAACCACCATAGTGAATTATTAACTTCCACTATTATGTACTAATTCAAACTAGTTTTTATTAAAACAATTGTTGCTATGATCACACTCTCCTAGCACCAGCTGACCTAATTCAAACTTCACTGGCCCCCCTAAATCAAACTGAACTAACCATACTTCTATAATAAAATGGTTACTTAAATTTTCTTAATCTATATAAACTATTTTTTAAAACCTATATCTATAAATTTCTAAAAGTCGCATCAAGAGAACCTGTGATCTGTACTAAGGCTCCTCAATGTGACTCAAAGCCAAACTTAAATTGTGATAAAGCAAAAGATCATAAGCCATGGGGAATGGGAACAATAGACTCCTAGGTTAGCTGTGTACATTCGGGTCTCAGAGTTTTCTGTCAGAGCCAGCTGGAGCTTTTCTTGGTAGTTTGTGCCAAATGGAAAAGGAGGGAGGGAATGGGTCAACAGCTCCTGAACACGTCCTAGTGGTCTCGGGGTCATCGGCCCTTCCTGATCCCTAACACTCAGTGGGCATCCGTGGCTGGCTCCCAACAGTTTATAACTCCCTTAAGCAATGCTTATAAGACTGGTTTAGGGGTGATAAAGTCCCTTATCTCTAGCTTGCCTTGGAAGGACATTATTTCTCCTTTATTTATGAAGCTTAGTTTGACAATGTAAGAAGTAATTGGCATTTCTTTTCTATAAGAATATTGTAAATGGGCCCATAATCTCTTCTGGCTTGTACGTTTCTGCTAATAAATCTGCTGTTATTCTGATGGGTTTCCCTTGGTATGTGTTCTATCCCTTGTCTCTAGCTGTCTTTACTTTTTTTAATTTATGTTGACCTTGAATAATGTAATGGCAGTGAGCCTTGGGGATTGTTGTCTCATAGTATCTATCTCACAGGAGTTCTCAGGATTTCTTGTATCTCTCAAGCAAGATGGGGGAAGTTTTCACAGCTTATGTCTTCAACTGCTTTTTCCAGAGTGCTCCCATTCCTTCTCTCTCAGGAATTCTGATCAGATGTAGATTTTGTCTCTGTACCTAATGTCATGCATCTTGAAAACTTTGTTCATTTTTAAATAATTTCTTCTTTATTTTTATCTGATTGGGTT
This sequence comes from Carlito syrichta, assembly GCF_000164805.1. Classification (NCBI taxonomy): domain Eukaryota; kingdom Metazoa; phylum Chordata; class Mammalia; order Primates; family Tarsiidae; genus Carlito; species Carlito syrichta. Next base: position 233,547 of record NW_007247719.1, on the reverse strand, counting down.
GCTTCTAGGGATTGATATTCCAACTCTGACACTCTTTTCTCCACTTGGACAAGTCTGTTGTTAAGGCTTGCAGTTGTGTTTTAAATTTATCATAGCAAGTCCTTCATTTCCAGGAGTTCAATGTGGTTCTTTCTTAGAATGACCATATCAGCTTTCAATTCTTGGACAGTTTTCATGACCTCTCTGATATGAGAGTTTGCTTTCTCTTACATATTGATGAGTTTGTTTATCATCTATAGTCTGAATTATATGTCTGTCATTATGGACAATTTGTTCTATAGATGATCTATTACTTGGGAGCTGGTGAGATTGTGTGGAAGCAGTGAAACACTCTGAATTTTTGTGTTGCTAGTGTTCTTGTACTGATTTCTTCCCATCTGAGGGTACTGATACTTCATTCTCTATCTCTCTTTTCAGGAGTCTACTAATTGCAAAGGTGCTTTTTCATTAGGTGTTGTAGGCCAGGCTGTAGGCCTGTAGATGGCATTTATCCATTTAAGTGAAGGGTGGCCCAACAGCTTGCTGCCCGTGCTCACTTCCTTATTTCAGTTTCCAGATCTGTCTTTCAGGGGACCTGACCAGTGATCTTGGCAACCAATCTCCTAAGGGTGGTGGGCCTGTGCTGTTGCATTCAGGTGATTGTGGGGACCCTGCTCACTCCTCAGTCCTAGAGTCCCATAACGGGGGTTTGTTTCTGAGCAAAAGCAATTTAGACAGGGGAGGCCGCAGGTGTCTGGATCACTCTCTGCTACCACTTATTTCAGCTGCACAGACTGTCTGAAGGTCATGCTCAAACACATAGAGGGTCTGCTCAATGATGCTGGTGGCTGACCTCCTTGATGGCATGGGTGACAGGTCTCTGCTGCCATGTTTAGGCAGTTGTGAGGGTTCCCTCATGCTCTGTAGGCTGGTAGAAAGCAATCTACTCCTGAGGGGGAAGAGGTGAGATAGGGAGAGTGATGAGTATTCTGACTCCTCACTTTACTTGTTTATTTTGACTATGTGTCCATGCTGTGCATGAGCACAACCACTCTGTTGTGTTGCTCCCTCCCTAGTCCAGGAGCAATCATGGTAAAGAATGTAGGAACTGCAAAGTGTCTACTTCTCAACAAAGGGACACTTCACCTTGTTCAGCAGTGGTGGATGCTGGCATTGAGCTGCATGTGAACTTCAACACCCCACTTATATCTTTAGATAGATAATCAATGCAGAAAATTAACAAAAAAATCCCAGACTTTGACATTAAATCAATTAGACCTAACAGACATCTATAGAACACTTCAGCTAATAAGTGCAGATTATATATTCTCCCCTCTACACATGAATATATTTCAAGATTAACCAGATACTTGGTCATAAATCAATCTTTAATAAATTCCCCGCAAAATTGAAATCATACCAAGAATCTTCTCTAACCACACTGGAATAAAACTAGAAATCAACACCAGGAGAAATCCTCAAAAGCACTCAAAATATATGGAAATTCAAAAGGTTCCTCCCAAATGAATCTTATGTAAACAATGAAATCAAGACATAAATTTTAAAATTTATTTGAAACAAATTAAAATGAAGACAAACACACCAAAGCCTCTGGGATGTTGCTATAGCAATGTTGAGAGGAATATTTATGCATTATACACCCCCAACAAAAATAGAAAGTTCTCAAATAAGCAATTTAACATCTTGCATAAGGGAACTAGATAGACTGGAACAAACTAAAACTAAAGCTAGCAGAAGAAAATAAACAACCAAAACCAGAGCAGAAATAAATACAGTTGAGACAAAATGTATATATATATATATATATATATATATATATATATATATACACATTTATATATACACACACACACACACAAAGGATCAACAAGTTGAAAAGCTGGTTCTTCAAAAGGATAAACAAAATGGACAGATCTGTGGTCCAACTAACAAAAGAAAAAAAAGAAAGAAACAAAAAAAGAAAAAAGTCCAAATAAATATACACAGAAACAAAAAAAAAGTGGCATTGCAACTGACCCAGAAAATACAAGAGTATGAGATATTATTATAAAGATCTGTATGTGTTCAAATTAGAAAATCTAGAGGAAATGGATAAATTTCTGGAAGCACAGAACCTCCCAAACTTGAAACAGGAAGAAACTGAAATCCTGAACAGACTAATAAGGCATCATAAAATAGAACCCGTAATAAAAAAAAATCAACCTCCCCCCAAAAAAGTCCAGGAACTGATGGCTTCATGGTAGAATTCTACCAAGTGCACAAGGAAGATCTGATACCAAAACTACTAAAATTATTCCAAGCAATCTAGAAGGAGGGACTCCTCCTTAGCTTATTCTACAAAACCAATACCATCCTGATACTCAAATCTGCCAAAGACATAATGAAGACAGAAAAATAGATGTCAATATCCATGACAAACATAGATGCAAAAATATTCAACAAAATATTAGCAAACTGCATTCAGCAGTACATTATAATAAAAATTATCCATCATGATCAGGTGGGATTTATTCCTGAGACACAGGACTGGTTCAACATATACAAATTAATGAAAGTAATTAACCATATAAACAAAAGCAAAACAAAGATTACATCAGTATCTTAATAACTGCAGAAAACGCATTTCATAAAATGCAGCATCCCTTCATGACACATCCAACTACCTAGGTATCACAGAAACAGTCTTCAAAATAATTAGATTTGTCTATGACAAACCCACAGTCAACATCATACTTACTGGGTTGAAGCAGAAAGCATTCCCCCTAAGAACTGGAAGAAGACAAAGATGCCCTCTCTCATCATTCTTATTTAGCATAGTATTGTCAGTCTTAGTCAGAACAATCAGGTAAGAGACAGAAATAAAAGCTACCCAAATAGGAAAAGAGGCAGTTAGTTAATCTCTCTATTTGATTATCAGAAAATACAATTCCATATCTAGAAAAACCTAAAGATTTCACCAAAAGACTCATAGTACTCATAAGTGGTTTTAGTAACATCTTGGGTTACAAAATTAACACTCAAAACTCAGTTGCATTTCTATACACCAACAAGTTTCAAGCTGAGAAACAAATCAAAAATACAATCCCATTTACATTAGCCACATATAAAAATAAAACACCTCAGAATAAATCTAATCAAATAGGTGAAAAAAAAAAATCTACTATGAGAACTATAAAACTGTGAAAAAAATCAGTGATGACAAAAACAAATAGAAAAACAGTCCTTGGTCATGAATTAGAACAATCAATATTGTTCAACTGTCCATACTGTCTAAAGCAATCTATATATTCAACACAATCCACATCAGATTTTTAGCAACATTTTTCACAAATCTAGAAAACACAGCACTTAAATTCTTATGGAAGCAAAAAGGAGACCAAATAGCCAACGCAATCATAAGCAAAAAGAACAAAGCTGGAGGCATCACATTGCCAGATTTCAAACTTTATTGCAAGGCTACAATAACTAAAACAGCTTGGTACTGGTAAAAAGATAGACACATAGACCAATGGAACAGAATTGAGAACCCAGATATAAAACTGTTGTTTTACAACCAACTCATCATTAACTAAGTTGACATAAACAAACATTGGAGAAAGAACACCCTATTTATCAAATGGTGCTGGGAAAACTGGCTAACCATATGCAGAAGTAACATTGCACCTCTTCCTCTCACCATATGGAAAAATTAACTCAATATTAAATAATGACGTAAACATAATAACTCAAACTATAAAAAAATTAGAAGAAAGCATAGAAAACCCTCTTCTGGACAACAGCCAAGGCAAGAAATTCATGACGAGAAACTTACAAGCAAAAGCAGAAAAAACCAAAATTGACTAGTGGGGTCTAATCAAACTTAAAATCTTTAGCCACAGCAAAATAAACAATCAACTGAGTTAACAGACAACCTATAGAATGAGAAAAAAAAAATGCAAACTATATAAAAACATTTACATCTAACAAAAGACTAATATCCAGAGTCCATAAAAGAACTCAAATTAATTGACAGGAAATAGCTAATAACCCCATTAAAAAGTGGGCAAATAACATGAAAAGACACTTCTCAAGTGGCTAACAAGCATATGATAAAAAATATATTTGCACTAATTATCAGAGAAATTCAAATCAAAACCACAAGATACCATCGATCTCACTCCAGTCAGAATGGCATTACTACAAAGTGAAAAACACAACAGATGTTAGGGAGGCTGTGGAGAAAAAGAAATGCTCCAACACTGTTGGTGGGAATGCAAGCTAATTCAACCCCTGTGGAAAGTAGTTTGTAAGGTTCTCATAAACCTAAAAATAGATTTACCCAGCAATCCCACTACTAAGTATATACCCAAGGAGGCACAAATCACTCTACCCAAAAGACTTCTGCACTTGTTTGTATATCACAGCTCTACCCACAATAGCAAAAACATGGAACCAAACTAGGTGCCAACAACGGTGAACTGGATAAAGAAAATGTAGTACATATACACCATGGAATACTACACAACCATAAAAAGAACAAAATCATGTCCTTTGAAGCAACATGGTTTCAGCTGGAGACGATAATTTTAAGCTTAATTATCACAGGAACAGAAAACTGAATACTGGATGCTTTCATTTATAAGTGGGAACTAAACACTGAATAGACATGAGCATAAGGATGGGAACAACAGACACTGGGGATTCCTAAAGGAGGAAGAGAGGGTCAGAAATAAGGGTGAAAATCCATATATTGAGTACCGAGTCCACTAGCAGGGTGAAGGGCTCAATAGAAGCCCAAACCTCACAACCACACAATATATCTATGTAACAAACCTGTACGTGTGCTTTTTGATTCTAAAAGAATAATTTTTTTTAAAAGTGCTTTCAGATCAGTGGTTGATAAATTATAGCTGGTGGGACAAATACAGCCAGTTATTTGTTTTATATGATTTGTGAGCTGAGAATGGATCTTATATTTTTAAATGGTTGAAATAAAAAAGACAGATCTAAATGCATAAGTATAAAATTCAAAATTCAATGTTCATAAATGTGACTTCATTGGAACCCTGCCACACTCACTCAGATATATGACTTATATGGCTGCTTTCTAACTAAAATCAGAGTTGTAACAGAGATTTGATGGCTGGTAAGTCTTGGAATATTAACTATTTTTCCCTTTATAGAAAAAGTTTACTGACTCCTGCTCTATAACATTCACTGCATTTATGCCTCACAAGGTGCTCCCAGAAGGATGTTTTTTTGTTTTTTGTTTTTGTTTTTGTTTTGTTTTGTTTTGAGTTGGAGTCTCACTCTGTCACCCAGACTGAAGTGCAGTGGCCGCTCCCAGCCACCGCAGCCTCAACCTGCTGGGCCGGCAATCCTTCCACCTCAGCCTTCCAAGTAGCTGGAATTATAGGCATGCTCTACCATGCCTGGCTGATTTTTTGATTTATTGTAGAGATGAGGTCTCGCTGCCCAGGTGGGACTCAAACACACAGGCTCAGGCAATCCACTCACCTCAGTCTCCCAAAGGCGCATGGGATTACAGGCTGAGTCACTGAGCCCAGCTAGGATGTTTATATGTATCACTTAAAGATAAATTTCATTGTTAGTATAAATTAATTAATTTGTTCCTTTAGCATACTAGACATCTCTTCAGAGTGTTTTTTCATTCCAAATATTTTTATAAAAGAGATGATGTTTTCCTATCTTATTTTTATATTTTGTTCATTTTATTTTACCACAATCCAAATAAGACAGTTATGTATCAAATGGATTCTTAAATTTCTCCATAAACTGCTTGGATTTCTTAAAAAAAAAAAAAAAGACAAAAATCTTAGTTTGTAACCACATCTATTCCAGAAATTCACTTCAACAAATGAAGGATGTTTATAATTGACAAGATTATGGAGATATGTGGAAATCTCTGCAAGTGAGAAGTTAAGTAAAGGGATTAGTAAAATAACAATGACGTATAGTTTTTATAAAATAATTAACTGAATGAATAAGCAATGACTACAGAATTAGGAGGCAGTTTTAGTCACTTCAAAGCAGCTATAGTATGCTTAATCATCTACATTATTATGTAAGATGGATGAGGTATAATAAAAATCACTCAAAACTGTAAAATGATAATGCTAACATTTATTGAAAACTTATTGTTTGAAAACTTTGTGTTTATTTCCTCAGTTAATTTTCCATGTAGCCATATAAGACAGGTTCACACATTGTTTTCATTTTATGAATGAGAGAAAGTGAGGCTTAAAGAGGTTAAAGAAATCACTCAGGTCACAACAGCAAATAAAAATTGTCGTTTGAACTTAGAAACTCTGACTCTAGAATGCATCCCATTGTGCCTTTTTATATAGGGTGCAGTAGAAAAATGCCCCAGAACAAAAACACATTTTACTTGAGGTGGTCATAGGGTCATCAATAGCTCTTATGTAGAAAACAATGAACATTTTAGATTGTTTTGCATGACTTAAAGATAAATTTAATTGTTACTATAAATTAATTAATTTGTTTCTTTAGCACATTAGACATCTCATGAGAGTGCTTTTTCATTCCCAGTAGTCTTATAAAAGAGATGATGTCTGATATTCTGAGGAAATGAAATACCAACTGGCACAAACTAAGAAAATAATGACTTTTCTAGGATGAATAAAACATAAACTACAATGTCACACTTTGTCTGCTATCTATAACAATGAACAATTATTCTCTATACTTGAAGCCAGCAGCAGAAGGACTGTCCAATGTCCAAAGACAAGAGGAATACTAACTTGTATTTTTCACAGTAACAATACAATATTTTCTTGTTTTTGGCACATGAATGCCAATTTATTCTTTTTTTGGACACATGAACACAGAATGTCCCTGCCAAAAAAATTGCAAAATTTAAACAACTATCATGTTATATCAACATGGGGACACAACCCTCTCTTAATAATTTAGAAAGTACTTTGTATTGCTAGAGAATTACATACAGTCCAAATTTAATAAAATACATTTTAAAACATTATAAGTCAAATATTATAGAAAAAAAAATCACACTAATAGTCAAATGAACAAATGTAAACGTTTTCAGCCACCAAACATAGAAACAGTATGAATATGTCAACAGCAAGGCATAAGAAAATGGTTAATCAATAACAATACATTACCTTTAATTTTCTAAGGAAAAATTCTTGGAGTTAAAGCAGTATTGATACAATGCCTTCAGCCTCTACTTTCTGAAAATGAAAGCAGAACTACCGCCTTGCTATTGAGCAAGAAAATTTTACAGCATATCCACAAAAAGTTTCTAAGGCTGGGTAGAGAATGTGAGACTTGCTAACAGTGGATTACATTTCCCACATGAAGGCTGGGTAGCTGAGCCAGTTAGGTAAACTCTGACATAGGCTGGACACAAGATCTTATTACAGACAATATAGAACATGTGTGCTTGAAAATCATTATTATTATAGACAAATTCAGGCCTGACCTTTTAGAGATGTCTACTTAAAATTCAGATACTCATTCAATAATCTAATCTTGACAAATTGTTATTGCTGAGCTTTAGTCACATTTTGATCTAATATTAACCAGGAATATTTTTATAACAACATATTATTTTACAGATTAAAATTTATTTTATCATGGTTATTTCTACTTTGCTGCTATCTATGATGCATTTCTGGAACCTCCACCTTTGTAAGTTCAAAGGTTAGGAGATTACCTGGAAAGTATCCAGTAAAATTAATTGTCAGTCACAATAAAAGTCCATCTGGCTTTTCAATACCTTCTTGACTTTGTTTTCTATTATGATGTCTCTCCATTACCAAAAATTTTCTTCATGATCAAATATAGACGCATAACCAATATATTGCTAAATAGACAGAAATTGGAAGTATTTCCCCTGAACACCAGAACAACACAAGGCTGCCTGCTCTCATCTCTCCTGTTCAACATAGGGTTGGAAGTCTGAGCTAGAGCAATTAGACAAGAGAAGGAAATCAAGCATATGCAAAAAGAAAAAGAGAAGTTTATTCATCCCTCTTTGATGACCACATGATCCTATACCTTGAAAACCCAAGGGAATCTGTGCAAAACATCCTTGCATTGATAAAGGACTTTGGCAAAGTCTCTGTGTACAAAATAAATGTGAAAAATACAGTAGCATTTTTATATTCCAACAATAAACAGACAGAGAACCAAATAGTAAGCACAATTACATTCATAATAGTCTCACACACACAGATTTATATAACTCGGCATCATCCTAACCAGAGACGAGAAAGACCTTTACAACAAAAACTACACAACATTGATCAAAGAAATCAAAGATGACACAAACAATATTCCTAGTTAATGAGTTCAAAGAATCAAAATTGTTAAGATGTCCATTCTGTGCAAGGTAATCTACAGATTCAACACAATACTCATGAAATTATCAACATCATTCTTCTCAGACCTGTAAACAACAATACAGAAATTCATATGGAATCATAAAAGACCACAAATAGCCAAAATAATCCTTAGCAAAAGAAACAAAGTGAGAGCTATCACACTTCCAGGCTTTAAACTTTACTATAAAGCTACAATAATCAAAATAGCCTGGTACTGGTACAAGAGCAGGCATATGAATGGATGGAACAGGATAGAGATTCCAGAAGCAAAACCTCAATTTCTCAACCGACTCATCTTTGATAAAGCCTCCACCAACAACCACTGGGGAGAGGAGAACCTATTCAGTAAATAGTGCTGGAAAAACTGGTTTACAACATACAAAAGAATGCAAGAAGACTCCTACCTATCACCATACACAAAATATAACCTCAATGGATCAAAGACCTAAATATAAAACCTCAAACTATAATATTCTTAGAAAAGGCAGGAGGCACCCTTATGGAAATTGAAATATGCAACCAATTACTGATCAAAACCCCAGATGCTCATGTCATAAGTGATAAGATAGTCAAGTGGAACCTTATCAAAGAGAAAAACTCTGTAAAGCAAAAGAAAAAAAAAAATCAAGAGAGTGGGGAGACCGCCCATAAAATGGGAAAACAAAATTTGCCAACTGTATATTTGACAAAGGCCTAACAACCAGAATGTACAAGGAACTCAAACATGCCAAAAGGAGGGGGGGAAAGCAGACCCATTAAAAAGTGGGCAAATGACACTTCTCAATGGAAGACATATAAGCAGCCAATAGATACATGAAGAAATTCTCAGCCTCGCTATGTATGCCTGTTTTCCCTCTTACTCTTCTCTCTCTCCAACTTCCTCTTGACCCCCCCCCTTCTTCCTTTTCTCTTACCTCCTTTTGTTCCAGGAAGCAAACCTAAACCCACTGCATGGACAGAGTGTAATGCAGTGAGAAGTGGGTTCCAGCATGCCCACACACCTGTTGGAGGATACTGGGATCTGCAGAGAGATTCTGAATCACAGCTTACCCCTCAGTTAAATCTCAAAACAGCAAAAAGTACAGTCCCAAACCCACACTCCAGCCTCAAAAGTGAACAAAACCAAAGGACCCTCATAAGGAAGAACAGGAGATTGAAAAAAAGAAGTAAAAGAAACCTCACCTTCCCTGAAACGCAGAATTAAAGATGGGGAGGGAAGGGAGGAGAGGAAAATCTACACAAATGAAGAAAAACCAAAAGAAGAATATGGGTCTCTCACAGACCCCTGGGAGGTCAGAAACTGAGAAAACAGACTTTGGAATGCAAACAATGAAGAGTCCCCAGAATGACTGGTCTCAAACTACAAACCCAGATATCAAGAAATTAATAGAGAGATAAAAAAGAATTACGGACAGGCAAGAGGCAAATAGGAAGTAGTTGATAACTGAGAAAGCAGTAGTAAAGAATACTGTGAATGAAATAAGTAACAAACTGATAAACATGGAAATCAGAATTAGCCAAGCAGAAGAAAGACTCTCAGAGCTTGAGGACTAAAATATAGAACTAACCCAAACTGTCAAAAACATAGAAAAAAAACTTAAAAAGACAGAACAAAACCTTCAAGAGATGAGTGATTACTTCAAGAGTCCAAACCTAAGAGTAATTGGACGTCCTGAGACAGAAAAAAAAGACAGAGACCACCCTGGAACAAACATTCCATGAAATTATTCAAGAAAACTTCCCTCATCTCATCAGTGATGTGAAAATTTAAACACAAGAGAATCAGAGAACTCCTGAAGACAACAAATGAGAAGACCAACTTCCAGACACATAATAATTTGCCTAAACAAAGTAGGTATAAAAGAAAAAATCCTAAAGGCAGCAAGAGAAAAAGGTCTTCCCTACCCTGGAAGACCAATTTGAATAGCAGCAGATTTATCTACAGAAACCCTTCAGGTTAGAAGAGCTTGGAGTCCTATCTTCAGAGTTCTATAAGATAAACAATTTCAACCAAGAATAACCTACCCAGCCAAGCTAAGCTTCATCAATGAGGGAGAATTAAAATCTTTCCCAGATATCCAATCCCTAAGAACTTACACTGCCACCAGACCACCTCTACAAGAAACACTTAAGAAAGTATTAAACACAGAAGAAAAGAAAAAAAAAGAACAACAACATTCTTCACAAGAGTACAGGAAACAGATTAAAAACACACATGAACCAACCCCAAAACCAAAAGAAAGGAAAAAAACAAACAGGAACAAAAACAACTCTATAAGAACCTCATGATAGGGATCAACTCTCACATTTCAATAAGTAGCCTGAATGTAAATGGACTAAATGCATCACTGAAAAGACACAGAATGGTGAAATGGATAAAATATCACCAGGCAACAATATATTGCCTCCAAGAGACTCGTCTCACTAGGAAGGAAACTTAAAGACTCAAAGCAAGAGGATGCGAAACAAATTTCCAGGTGAATGGAACACAAAAGAAAGGAGATCTTAATCTCAGACAAAATACCCTTTAACGTATCAAAAATGAAAAAAAAGAGATACAGAAGGCCACTACATAATGATAAAAGATTAAATCCGTCAACAGGAAATATCCATCCTAAACATATATGCACCCAACATAGGAGCACCAACTTTCATAAAGCAGCTTCTAGGTAATCTCAAAAAAGATATTGACTCTAACACTATCATAGCTGGGAATTTTAATACCCCACTCACAACTCTAGACAGATCATCAAGACAAAAATCAGCAATGAGATCCAGAACCTCAGTGTGACTCTTGACCAAATGGCCTTAATTGATACTTACAGAACACTCCACCAAATGACCACAGAATATACATTCTACTCATCACTGCATGGAACGTACTCTAAGATCAACCACATTCTTGGCCATAAACCAAGCATAAACAAATTTCAAAAGATTGAAATTTTGCCATGCACCCTCTCAGACCATTTATAGTGGAATAAAAATAAACATCAACACCAACAAGGCTCCCCCAAAACACACAAAGACATGGACACTAAACAGCATGATGGTAAACAACTCCTGGGTCAATGATGGAATTAAAACAGAGATTAAAAGGTATCTGGAAACAAATGGAAATGAAGAAATATCTTACCAAAATCTCTGTGATGTCAGGAAGACTGTAGTAAGAAGGGAATTTATGTCTCTACAAACGCACATGAAGAAAATGGAAGGATCACAAATTAACAGCCTAACAAGTCACCTAAGGAAGTTGGAAAAGCAAGACCACCAAAACCCTAACTTCAACAGAAGAATCCAGATCACCAAAATAAAAACCCAAATCCGGGACATAGAAGGAAAAAAGATAATACAAAAAAATCAATGAAACAAAAAGCTGGCTCTTTGAAAGGATAAACAAGATTATAATCCCCCAGCTAGACTGACTAAGAAAATGAGAGAAAAAGCCCAAATAAATACAATCAGAAACATAAGAGATGAAGTCACATCTGACCCTGAAGAAATACAAAAGATCATTAGAGACTACTATGTACACTTTTATGGAAACAAACTTGAAAACCTTAAGGAAATGGACGAATTTCTGACATCATTCTACCTACCTAGGGTGAAACAAGAAGAAATCAAGACCCTAAATGAACCAATAAAAATCAAAGAAATTTACTTTTTCATAAGAAAACTACCTACAAAAAAAAAGCCCTGGACCCGAGATGGCTTTCCAGCAGAATTCTATAAGACATATAAGGAGGAATGGATATCAATACTACTGAAAGTATTTCAGGCAATTGAGAAAGATGGAACTCTCCCCAAATCATTTTATGAAGGTAACATTACATTGATACCCAAGCCAGGCAAAGATCCAACAAAGAAAGAGAACTAAAAGCCAATATATTTGATGAACATAGATGCTAAAATTCTCAACAAGATCCTAGCAAACAGGATTCAAGAACACATCTCAGAAATCATCCATCATGACCAAGTAGGCTTCATCCCTGGGATGCAAGGCTGGTTCAACATTCTTAAGACCATAAATGTAATTAAATACATGAACAGACATCAAAACAAAAACCACATGATTATATCACTAGATGCAGAAAAAGTTTTTGATAAAATCCAGCACCCCTTCTTGATAAAAACCCTTGAACATCTAGGCATACGTGGAACATACCTCAAAATAGTAAAAGCCATCTACGGGAAACCCACCTCCAGCATACTCTTAAACAGAGAGAAATTGGAACCATTTCGCCTGAAAACTGGAACAAGACAAGGATGCCCACCCTCACCCCTTCTGTTCAATATAGTATTGGAAGTCCTGGCTAGAGCAATCAGAAAAGAGAAGGTGATCAGAGATATCCAAATAGGAAAAGAGGAAGTCAAGTTATCCCTCTTTACAGATGACATGATTGTATACCTTGAAAACCCAAGAGAATCTGCCAAAAACCTCCTTGCACTGATAAAGGACTTTAGTAAATTCTCAGGGTATAAAATAAATAGACAAAAGATAATCATATTTCTTTATACCAATAATAAACAAACAGAAACCCAAATAAAAAGCACAATCCAATTCACAATAGCCAGAAAAAAAAAAATACCTTGGCATTTTCCTAACCAGAGATGTGAAAGATCTTTACAATGAAAACTGCAACACACTGCTCAAAGAAATCAAAGATGACACAAACAAGTGGAAAAATAACCCATGCTCATGGATTGGAAGAATCAACATTGTAAAGATGTCCATCTTACCTAAGGTAATCTATAGATTTAACACAATACTCATCAAATTACCAGCACCATTCTCTCACATCTAGAAAAAACAATACAGAAATTCATATGGAAATACAAACAACCAAGAATAGCCTGAACAATCCTCAGGAAAACAAAAAAAGCAGGAGGTATCACACTACCAGACTTTAAACTTTACTATAAAGCTGCAATAATCAAAACAGCCTGGTATTGACACAAGAACAGGTATATAGAACAATGGAAGAGAATTGAGATTTCAGAAGCAAAACCTCAATTTCTCAACCAACTTATATTCAATAAAGCTTTCGCCAACCACCCCTTGGGAGAGGAGAACCTATTCAGTAAATGGTGCTGGGAAAACTGGCTGACCACATGCAGAAGATTCAAACAGAACCCCTATCGATCCCCATACACAAAAGTTAACTCTAAATGGATCAGAGTTCTAAATGTAAAGCCTCAAACCATAAGAACTTTAGAAAATGCAGGACACACCATTATGGAAGTTGAAACTGGCATCTAATTCCTGAACAAAACTCAAAATGCACAGGCCACAAGAGAACAAGTGGGACCTCATTAAACAGACAAAATTCTGCAAAGTCAAAAAAATCATCAAGAGATCAGGAAGGCAGCACACATACTGGGAAAAAGTATTTGCCAACTCCATGTCTGACAAAGGCCTAACATCAAGGATCTACAAGGAACTCAAACATGCTGAAAAGAAAAAAGCAAACAACCCCATTACAAAGTGGGCAAAAGATATGAACAGGAACTTCTCAAAAGAGGACATACAGGTGGCCAACAGATATATGAAGAAATGTTCAGCCTCACTAGTTATCAAAGAGATGCAAGTTAAAACTATACTGAGATACCTCCTAACTCCAGTCAGAATGACTATCATCAATAACTCAAAAAATAACATGCTGGAGAGGATGTGGCAAAAAGGGAATACTTCTACACTGTTGGTGGGAGTGCAAACTAGTTCAGCCTCTGTGGAAATCAGTGTGGCGATTCCTAAAAGATCTAAAAATCGACCTCCCATGTGACCCTGCAATCCTCCTACTGGGAATATAGTCTGAGGAACTCAAATCACTCCATAAAAGATACCTACACACGTATGTTTATCGCAGCATTGTTCACAACAGCAAGATCATGGAACCAACTGTGTTGTCCATCAGAAGAGGATTGGATTTTAAAAATGTGGCACATATACACAAAGGAATATTACGCAGCCATAAAAAAGAACAAAATCATGAATTTGGCAGCAGCCTGGATGGAATTAATGTTTATAATAGTGAGTGATCTCTCACACAAAGATCTGAGTATCACATGTTCTCACTCATAAGTGGACCTTGAACAACTACCATAATACTATAAGAAAAGGATTGATAGTGGAGGGAAACTATGGGGGGCAGGGAGGGGAAGGGAGGTGGGATTAACAGTAGTCAATATCTGTCTGGGGAAGGGGGGGCATACCTCATCAATAAGCGTACCTGCACAATGAAAATTTGTATACCTAATCCTTAACTGTACTCCACAATTTTAAAATAAAAAAATATAAAAAAGAAAATATTTTTGTATAACTATATTTGTGTTTTAAGCTAAAAGTTATTACAAAAGACTAAAAAGTTTAAAAATTAGTAAGTTTATAAAGTAAAAAATTACAGTAAGCTAAGAATAATGTATTATCAAAAACAAAATCTTTTTAGTTAATTTGATGTAGCCCAGTGTAAAATGTTTATATAATCTACAGTAGTGTTCAGTAATATGTTAGGCCTTCACATTTACCTAACAGCTGCAAACTCCACTTGCAGTGAGTACTTTACACAGGTGTGCTATTTTAATCTTTTTTTTTTACCATATTTTTACTATAACTTTTCTAGGTTTAGATGTGCTTAGATATACAAATACCATTGTATCACACTTGCCTATGTTATTTAGTACAATAGCATGCTGTACAGATTTGTAGCTTTGGAGCAATAATATGCTATATCTTATAGCCTAGGTGTGCAGTAGGCCATATTATCTGTTTGTCAGTACATTTTATGTTTGCACAACAAAATTGCCTTACTACACATTTCTCAGAATGTATCCTCATCATTGAGCAATGTATAACTTATGATAAGGAAGTACCTCTTGACTGATGGAGATTTGAGTGAACATGATTGAATAATCAGTTTACTAGTGAGGAAGTTCACTAAATAGTACAATGCTGGATGTGTGGAAGTTTATAGCCATTACCAATATCTGTTGAACACACTGTCACAATGTGAAATTTCAATGTGAAAATATTTCAGGTATATAATAATAATCTCAGAGACAAAATAAATCATGAAAATAATCATAAAACAGATTACTTAGCATTGCTGAAGCTTGGGAAAAATTCTAAAAGTTGAATGCATAAAGCAAAAAAAAAAAAAAAAAGATGTGGAAATGAAGAAATTACCAAAAAAATATGTTTTAGAAGAAAAGACAAAGTTATTTTAAGATAGGGAGAAAAAAGTTTAAGGAAATGGAGTCTCTGAAAAATAAAAGTAACAGCATATTTTACATTTAAAAGGAAATTATTGTAAAAAGGTTGTGTGGAGTAAAAAAGAGTTTTATGGCCTCCTTACTACCTTCCATTAGATGTAGCATATACTGCATAATAATGAGTAGCCTCAGGAGTGGAAGATTACAGAGATATTAGCATGGAAACACTCTAAGGCAAAAATAACTCAACAGACTTACTTTATATACTGCATGTTATACTGTGCATATAATATGTAATATATAATCTCTACCTTTCTGATTTGTTTGGAATTTGTTAATCTCATAAAATTTTGAATTGTTTTATGTTGGGAGCCAGCCAAGGAGGTCTTCCCACTGACAAAGTCCAGGGGGCTGAAGACCCCGGGTTGCAAAGTGAACCTGGGCAGCTGAAACCCTGGCTTCTATTTTTGTTGCTGATGCAGCCAGAAAATTCTGTACAGTCTGAAGATGGAAAACAAAATCTCACTCACATCATTCCTTGTCCCATGCACAGAAACAAAGGGGTATTTGTGAGCAAATTACCTTCACTTTATATGAGTTCCCCCCTAAGTTTCCATGTCCCTGACCTCTTAGTATTCGACCACATAGTCACATAATTAAGTATTGTTGTTGGGAAAGTTACTGTAGATCAGGAGGTGCTCACTTTAATGCACATAAGAGGATTCATTGGCCTTGCCAGGGAACTATAGATGGATACCTTAATTATCACGTGTGGGTAGATAATCGCTTGGTAGATTTTGTTCCTTCTGATTGGTGATTATTATCATTTGTGAGGAGAATGCCAATGCACTAATTATGTTTATTTGAGATTTAAATGTGAAATTTCATGTACATCTGAATGGTCATTTTTAATGTTATGTTACTTCCTGCTATTTGGATTAAGCACATATAGGATTAAAAATATAAGATTGGATTATTATAGCAGTTTAGTACTTGATGACTTTTTGAAACTTTGTAATCACTATGGAGTAGATTTAGGCAGTAGGTGTGTTCTTTTAAGCTTAAAGGGATTACAGTTAGATTAAGTGCTTTAAATAACAAAGGAGAACTGCCTGTTTTAGTGGTCACAAGACAGTGAGCTTTCAAGAAGGCATTGGTATGTAGAAAAATGCACATAGAAATGGTCTTTTGGAGAACATCATGCATGAACTATTTGCTCTGTTTTTTTGTCTTAGTTACTGATTGTGTTTAGTTCTAAGAATTTTTTGTAAAATTACTTCCCTGTAAAAGGGTATATAAGCTCACTGTTAACAGTCAATAAACAGCATCTGTCCTGCTAATGCCAGAGTCAGTTGTCCAAGTGTTTCCTTCAACGCTGATGCCGTTCATCTTTCGGGAAACCCTGAACCCAACTGGAGCGGAACTCTGGCAGTTTTAACCAGCTGTGCAATATTCTCTTTTCAGATGTTAATGTTATGCTATCTACCAATATTCATAAAATAGGAAAATAAAATGAAAAGGGACTTAAATAGCTTGTTTTATTTAATAATTAAAGAGTCTATGCTTCTGAAGGAAATATGAGAAAAATCAAATTATTTTGGCAACAATGTCCAGCAAGAGTAGTAACTCAAGTATAAGATTAGTTTCTCTTCTTTCCACATTTTCTCAAAGTAAATCCTTGAACTTTAAGAAAATGAAGGAAAAGCTTTGTGGGTGAAGAAAGTAGAGCTAAGTGAAGCTTATACTAAGTGTCGCATGAGTAACAGATGGTGGCAGAATTTGGTCCATTATATTTTGCCATGGATTTCAGTAAGCTACCAAAAACAAAGCTTTTCCTTAATAAACTGAGCTCACAATTGTGGCTTCCCAAGGTATCAGTAGCAGTAAAATTTACTAAATAAAAACTTCTGAAGAAAGTTTTCTTCAACAAGCTACCAAAAAAGCAAAGCTATTCCTTAAAAAAAGTAAGCTCAAATTGTGATTTCCAAGGTATCAGTAGAAATAAAATTTACTAAATAGAAACTTCTCAAGAAACTTTCCACATTTATTTAGATTATCTAACTATAGTAATAATCTTTTAAAATTAATCATCACTTTAAAACACCTAGCAAAAATTAGTGACATAAAAAATAGTAGCCTCCCAAAACAAATACTGATATTACTCATAGTTTATATCCAGGTATTTCAGCAAATTCATTATCACATAGTCAGTTCCAATGCAACCCTGACTTCATGATGTAGTCAATGCTAACATATTATGGGCTCAGATTAACATTCCCCTTAAATTCATGTTGGCTTCTGTTCCACCCTGGAATCACTTTTTGGAAGCAAATCTACCACTGAGAAGCTCCTCCATGTATCAATTCTTGCTTTTGTTTATTCTTTCTTAGAAAAGGAAGTAAAATAGTGAACAAAGAAATAATGAGTCAAGAAAGGGAGAAAGAGAAAAGATCAGACTTTGGAGCTTATTTCAAAATAATATATATTGTTCATTCAAAATGAAAGGACAATGAAATATTATATATTAACTTTTCACAGTATATCCCTCACATGGAAGTTCTCCATAGTTTTTTCTGGTTTATATTTTTGCTAAATGACTAGGATTTTCATACATCTGTAAACATCTACATTCTGCTAGAATGATAAAAGAAAGTTATTTTATGCAAAGAAAACGTCTATTATTTGAGCTTCAGTGGAAGCAATACCAGTTGTTTGATGAATTTCACATTTTTGCAAATATTATCTTCTTTAATGTCCTAAAACTAGAAGAACCAGAAATTTTTATTCTTTTATTTTTTCAGGCCATTTTCAATAAAAAAGTAAGAATATGTGATAGCCAGACCCTTATTAGGGTAAAGCTGTCAAGAGAAGACAAATTATCTAAAAAATGAGAAAAATCATTTTGGGACTCATGTCAAATCTGACAATTTTGCTTAAAGAAGAAAAAAGTGCAGGATAATTTTACAGCTTACTTCTAGAGGTTGCATTTCTCTCTCTCTATTTCTAACTGTAACTCTATCTCTGTCCCTACCTCTATTTATCTAATCAGTTTTACTTTATTGAAGGGAGAATAAGAGAATAGGGCCTAAGCCGGGCTTGGTGGCTCAGCCTGTAATCCCGCGCCTTTGGGCGGCTGAGCTGAGTGGATTGCCTGAGCCCCTGGGGTTTGAGACCCACCTGGGCAGCGAGACCTCATCTCTACAATAAATCAAAAAATCAGCTGGGCATGGTAGTGCATGCCTGTCATTCTAGCTACCCAGAAGGCTGAGGCGGAAGGATCACCGGAGCGCAGCAGGTGAGGCTGCGGTGGCCAGGAGTGGCCACTGCACTCCAGTCTGTGTGACCGAGTGAGACTCCAATTCAAAAAAAAAAAAAAAGAGAGAATAGGGCCTAAATTGCTTTACAGTAATTGTTAGTTAGTTTTCAGATAACTTGCCAGTCATATTTGAATCACCTTCTTATTTCCTAAAGTTGCAAAATTGATCTACTTAAGAATAATAACAGTATAAATAGGAACTTATTCAGTTCTCCTGATTACCAAATCTATTTTTTAATTTTTATTTTTATTTTAAAGATGTGGGGTACAATTCAGGGTTAGGTACATTTAAGTGGTCATGATACAAGTAAAGTTTGGGTACCCTTATTGAGATTATGTGTCCTGCTCCCACCCTCCCCTGGTAATATCTTGTAACTGCCAATTCCCTTCTTATAGTATTATAATAAATGTTCAGCATCGTCTTATGAGTGAGTACATGTAGTACTCAGATCTTTGATTCTGTGATAAATCACTGAGTTTTATAGACTCTAAATCCATCCAAATTGCTGCAAAGTTCATAACTTTGTTTTTCTTTATGGTTGTGCAATATTCCATCAGAAGTCAAAAGATCAGATTAATCCCCAGAGACCCTCCTTGCCTTGCTCTTGAACTGAGAGTTTAAAGTTCCCATGTGGGGAGAGGCAATTTACAAAGGATAACACCTGCTTCCAAATTGACTATACATCTCACATATTTTCTGCAAACAGTGATGTTTAACTATCCTATGATATTAAGTTTTGTAAAATATTCTAATTCATATATTTATATAGTATATTTATATATAATTTATATATTTGACATGGCAGTGCTCTAATTTAAAGTGTCATGATTATTTCTAATATTTAATTTCAAAAAATTATGTGCTCAACCTAATATAAGCATTTTAAAATCAGCTATAATAATAATTGGAAACTCATGATTTTATTAGAAGGAAGGAGTAAAATATGCTGTTGAAAGACTAGTATGGTGAGACTTCAGGAGTTTGGAAATTTGGCTTATAGTTCCAGTTTAGCCACTAAGTAGTTTTAGTCATTCTGTGTTTTAGGTTTCACTTTCAACATCTGTATATTCCTTTAAAAGTCCCTTCTATCTATGAAATGTTAAGATATGTGTAAATATGAAACTTTGTATAGACTCAAAAAACCCCCAAAATAATAAGGATGAAAAAACTTCAACGGATATTTTCCATTATTCTCAGATACTCACTAGTTAAAAATAATTACATCATATATACTTGATCTGATAACCCCTGGTGAATTCAAGTGTCCACATAATACTTTATAAAAATATCATCATCTTGATCAGTTGCAACATATACACTAATTTTTATCAAAATTCGTTTCCTACATTAAGATCAGCCAAGTGCTTCTGAAAGGTGATTATTTAACATATCAATCAGATTCATAATTTGTAATGAAAGGCTTAATTTTTCACCTACTTTTTAATCTTGTATAGAAAATTACAAGCCGGGCTCGGTGGCTCAGCCTGTAATCCTGTGATTTGGGAGGCTAAGGTGAGTGGATTGCCTGAGCCCACGGGTTCGAGACCCGCCCGGGCAACTTGGCGAGACTTCATCTCTACAATAAATCAAAAAATTAGCTGGGCATGGTAGCGCGTGCCTGTATTTTCAGCTACTTGGAAGGCTGAGGTGGAAGGATTGCGGAGCCCAGCAGGTCGAGGCTACGGTGGCCGGAGCGGCCACTGCACTCCAGTCTGGGTGACAGAGTAAGACTCCAACTCAAAAAAAAAAAAAAATTACAGTTAGCATTTCTGCTTTTTATTGTTTTCCTGTTCGGAGTTACACTTTTTGGGACTTATGTACTTTTAATGTTAACCCATGCAAAAATTAAAGAAAACCTTGATGAAGAGAGCAACAATTTTAGGTAACAATAAAGAGCAAAGAGAAAGTAAAAGAAGCATAACCAATTAGTGGGAATTGAACAGGGAAGGCAAGTCTGTGGGCAGTGTGCCAGAACATAATCAGTATTTTCAATAAATATCTGCAGCAATACTGTATTCTATTACGAATTATTTATCCAACCTTCAGAATTGCTCATCTGAGAGTTGAAGGCAGCCCTAATGATTGTTGTTTATTTTGTTTCTATGTTTCGAAAACTGAAACTAAATCTAAAATTTCCATGTGGTTGCAATTTGTTTCTATTCTTGGATTAATAGTTCTATGTTTGCATTTTAAGAGGTCTTGAATCATTAACCCTACTTCGATCTTAATTATCCTGGATAGTTTCTATACTAAACACCACGTGATCTAAACCAAGTTGCTGCTGTATAATTGCTCTTAAAGCTTCTAAGGGGATGGGTATATATTTCCATTCCAACTTTATTATGAATTATTTAAAGGAAAGATCTGCATTTGTATTCTTCTGTCATTCTTCCACATAACATGAAAAAGTATGTTACATGTAAGAGAGGTGCAAGGCTAAATTAATAATTACTCTAGTTTTTTAAGGATTAGCCTGGTCAACATGTTGGAATTTGTCAACGCAAATTTCAGATTCAAGTCCTAGGGGGTTTTGTTTATCTTTATCAATATACCAAGTGTGAAGATTCTGCAAAAATCCTGATAAACTTGACTGTCAGGATTTGATGCAGTGTTCTATAAAATTTGTTTCCTGCATCAGTATTACCTAAAAAAGTTTGTTCAATATTCAGATTTTGATTTGTGAAGTATTACTATTTGGCAAATGAATTTTCCCCACTTCCTCCAGCCTCTGTCAACTACCATCTTACTTTCTGTTTCTATGAATTAGACCACTCTAGGTAGTACAATCAATAAAAGTGGAATTATAGCAATGTTTGTTTTCTGACTAGCTTACTTCACTTACGATAACATCCTCAATATTCATTCATGTTGTGCATAGTGTTAGAATTTTCTTCCACATTAAGACTGAATAATGTTCCATTGTATGTATAAGTCATATTTTATCTTTTCATCCACTGTTGGATACTTAATGTTTTTTTTTTTTTCAAATTTTGGCTATGTTGCTCTGAACATGGAAAAGAAAATGAGATTGCTATGCCCCACCCCAAAACCAAAAAAATCAAATTTTCTGGTGGTGGATACTCAATTGCTATATTTTTAAAAAGTTTCCCCGGTGATCTTTGGGAACAGTGAAGTCCAAGATCTTATTTACCACCATCAGTAAAGAGAATTGCTCCAGGAGTATTTCCTTTTACTAGGGTTTCTGAAAATGACCTGCCTCCCTCACTCCACTCTTCTACGGTCTTTATAGCCTTAGAGATTTAACAGATGTGTATCCCATTCCTCTTGAGTTTCTAACCTTGGTTTTACATTCTTGTTTTATTGCGTCAACTTTATTCCAGATTCGGACCTCTAGTTTTGTGGCCTTGACAAGATAAACTGACTATAATTCCTAATCAAAGTTCCCTTTACTTAATGACCTGTTTTTAAAGTTCTTTACCCTTGGACTATATCTTGTTTTTTGATTAATTCATTCATTGTGACTCAACAAGACACTTTTGAGCTCCTCTTCCTGACAGAAGGTTTTGACTAGTACATTTTGGAGGTGAAAATAATCATGGCTTGTTACTAACAATGAGGAAATTGAGTAGCTTTTTAAGGTCTAAGTTACATTTTTGTTTAAAACACTGTGCTGGCTATTATGGTATTTATTTGCATGCAGTACTTGCTGAAATTTCTAATGCAGTATCCTATTTGCCTAATTAACCTGGAAGAGGAAGTGCCCCAGGATTAAAGCATTTAAACTGTAATTTTCCAAAGTTTTAGTAATTGGGTAATTCTTCCTCAAAGGGCAAAAACCCTTTTATTGTCTAACCAAGGTATATTCCATTTTATACTTTTGGTTTGTTCTTTATTCAGAGGAAGATTAAAGTATATGGTCTTATGTCTCTAAGTATTATCTGAGATTATCTACTATACCCAGACTTTTAAGAATATAATAATGCAGTGTCATGACTGTTTCAGGTATAAAGAAACAAACATTTTCTTTCTCAAGCATATGCTGTCTATATTGTAGTCTTCATATATGTAGAATTTTATAATAAAAGTTCAAGATTAATGACACTATATTAAGAAGCTTCAACAAAGTTTTCCTGATTGTTTTTGTGACTATTTTTTTAGTCAAAAGAAATGCTTTTCCAGGTAAGATACTGTATTATTTAGTATGATATTATTTGTACTCAATATGCATATATTAAAACTGACTTCTCCTTCATTAATGTAATTAATCTAACATTTCATATAATCTTAAAAAATGAAAATGGGTTGCTAATGGACAGATGAAACAGATATCTGTCTTATTTATTACAGTACATTGGAAATATAATAATTCATAAGAATTTAAGAATATCACTTACTCAAATGTTGTAGTGGTAGACTACTGGAGGCCCAATGAACTAGACTTTGATTTAAAAAAAACCCATATATTTTATATACATCTTAAATGGACATTCTATCTGTAGGTTTTGTATTTTGTAGTTTTTCAAATACACAATTTTTGTTTTCCTAAAGTGTCATATATATTGATATACTTTGTACTGATTAATTACTTTATTTTATTTTGCAAGATGAATAACTATTATGTTATGACATAGAAGCATTCTTTTGTTATTTGTCTATTTTAATTGACACATTATAATTGTACATATTGATGAGGAACAATTTGACATTTTGATACACATATGAATTGTATATTGAAGAAACCAAGTAAGCATATCTATCATCTCACCCAATTAGTATTTATTTGTTGTCAGAACATTCAAAAGTCTATCTTCTAGCTCTTTTGTAAATACATTATATTTACTGTAATCAGTCACCCTACCTTACAACTGAACACCAGAATTTATTTTTGCTATCAATTGTAACTCTTCCTGTTGACCGAGCTCTCTCCATTCTCTTTTCCCCTTCTTTCCTCAGTTTCAGCTAACCATTATTCTATCCTCTACTTCTACATCATTTTAAAAAAATTAAGTTCCACAGAAGAGTGAGATCATATAGTGTTTGCCTATGCCTGGTTTATTTTACATGGTATAATGTCCTCTACTTTCATTCATATTGACACAGATGATAGGAATTCATTCTGTTTTATGGTTGAATAGTATCCTTTATGTATAGATACATTTTTCTTTATCCATTCATCTGTTTTTAAACACTTAGGTTGATTCCATATCTTAGCTATTATAAATAGTGTTGCAATAAACATAGGAGTACAAATATCTCTCTGATATATCAATTTCATTTCCTTTGGATATATTTGCACTAGTGGGATTTATTGATAATACAGCAGTTTTATTCTGAAGTTTTTCAGGAGCCTCCATACTGTTTTTCATAATGGTTGTATTAATTTACAATCGCATCAGTAGTATCTAAGTGTTTCCTTGTCTCAATATCATCAACATTCGTTTTTGTTTTGTTTTTTGTCTTTTTGACAGTAGCCATTTTAACTGAAGTGAGGTGATATCTCATTGTGGTTTTGATTTACATTTATGTGATAATTAGTGATATTGAGCATTTTTTTGCATAGCTGTTTGTTGCATGTTTTCTTTTGAGAAATGTCTATTAAGGCCTTTTGCACATTTTTAATTGGGTTATGTATTTTTTTGTTGTTAAGTTGTTTAAGTTACCAATATATTCTGGATATTAACCCTTTGCATGATGTGTAGTTTGAAAATATTTTCTTCCATACTGTGGATTGTTTCTTTGCTTTGTAAATGTTTCACTTATTGTGAGAAAGCTTTTTAGTTGATGAAATGCTTTTTTTTTTTTTCTTTTGAGTTCTTATTTTAAAAATCTTTGCTTAGTACAATGTCATAAATAGTTTCTCTATTTTCTTCTAGTAGTTTTAAAGTTTCAGGTATTAAATTTTAAGTCTTTAATCCATTTTGAACTGACTTTTGAATATGGTGATAGGTATGAGTCTAGTCATTGTTTTGTAAGTTGATATCCAATTTCCCAGCACCATTTATTGAAAAGACTGTCTTTTCCCCAATGTGTGTTCTTGATACCTTTGTTAAAAATCAGGTAGCCATAACTGTGTAGATATATTTTGGGGCTTTCAATTTTGTTCTATTGATCTATTTTTTTTTTTTTTTTTTTGAGTTGGAGTCTCACTCTGTCGCCCAGACTGGAGTGCAGTGGCCGCTCCCAGCCACCGCAGCCTTGACCTGCTGGGCTCCGGCGATCCTTCCACCTCAGCCTTCCAAGTAGCCAGAACTACAGACAAGTACTACCACACCCGGCTAATTTTTTTTTATTTATTGTAGAGAAGAAGTCTCGCCAAGTTGCCCAGGCTGGTCTCAAACCTGCGGACTCAGGCAATCCACCCACCTCAGCCTCCCAAAGGCACGGGATTACAGGCTGAGCCACCGAGCCTGACTTTGGCTTATATTTTTATCCTGTGTTTTTGTTTAGTTTTGGAATATAAGTTATACTGACCTTGTAATAGTGAATTTGAAATTATTTTTTCTGCTTTAATTATCTGTAATAGTTTGAGGAGAATGGTATTATTTCTTCATTAAATGTTTGGTAGAATACAGCAGTGAAGCCATCAGCCTCTGGACTTTCTTTCATAGAAGGATTTTTATTACTGATTCAATTTTTCATTCATTATCTGTCAGGTTTTTGTACTTTTTCCTATTCCAATCTTGATGAGTTGTATACATCTAGAAATATATTCATTTCTTCTGTGTTATCAAATTTGTTGGCCTATCATTCATAATAGTCTATTATGATCTTTTTCATTGCTCTGGTGTCTGTTGTATTCTTTTAATTTCTGATTTTATTAATGTGGACCTCCTTCCCTCTTTTTCCTAGTCTAGCTATAGAATTGTTGATTTTGTTTATGTTTTTAAAAAAATCAGATTCTCCATTTTGTTATACTTTTGAATTGATTTCTGGCTCCATTTTTGGTGTTATTGTTCTGAGTTTTCTTATTATCTTATAACAATTTTGTGTTTACTTCTTGTTTTTCTAACTCCTTTAGGTACATAGTTAGGTTTTTTATTAGAAACCTGTCTTCTTTTTTAACATTACCATATTGCTATAAATTTCACTTTTAGAACACCTTTTGCTGTGTCCCATAGGTTTTGGAATGATATGTTTCCATTCTCATTGGTTTCTTGAAATTTTTAAATTTCCATTTTAATTTGCTCATTGATCCATTGGGTATATAGGAACATGTTGTTTAATTCCTCCACGCTTGTTAAATTTCCAAAGTCTGTTGTTGTTATTGCTATTGATTTCTGCTTTTATACAATTGTGGTCAGTAAAGGTTCCTTTTTTTAAAATTTGAAACATAATTTTACTTTTTATTTTTACAATACAGTGTACAGTATGACATCTCAAAATAAGAGAGTGTAGGTACAGAATAAGAGTACAAAGGGGATTAGCAATAGATGTATAAAGGTTGCCTTTCTAAGGCTAAATCCTGGTTTATATTTTCCACACACATTCACAAAATTACATTCAAATCATTTTTTACCAATACTTATTCTTTAGGCCATAAGAAAAGAAAAAAAATCCAGACATTAGATGTTGGGAGCTGGCCATGGAGGCCCACTGAGCATTAGGGATCAGGAAGGGCCGTTGACCCCGAGATCAGTAGGATGCATTCGGGAGCTATTGACCCCATTTCCTCCCCCTTTCTACTTAGCACTAACCAGATTAAGCTCCTGTGAGCTCAAAACATAAAAATTCTGAGACTGATATGAACACAAGCTAACTTTAGAAGCTCATTGCTCCCATTCTTCCACAAACTGCAGTTTTGGCTTTCACACAACTTATAATTCAAACTTGGGTCACATCTAAGAGCCTTAGTATTGGTCACAGGCTTCTGGGTCATGATCTTAGGATTTATTGAAGTTGAATAAGGTGTAAATTGTAGAATATAGTTTTAGAAGACAGCCATTTTGTTGAAAGAATGTGGCTGGGTTACTTGCAGGTAGCCCACTGTGAACTTTGGACTGGGTCACATTCCAAACATTTTGGGATGGGCCACTTTAGTTTGTAAAGTAAGTACTTAAGTCTCTATAGAATTGTTTAACTTGGTATTAGTATGAAAAGGGTTTATAGGCAATATGAAAAGGGTTTATAGGCAGTATGAAAAGGGTTTAAAGGCAGTCATAGATTAAGGTTTCATGGATTAGGTTTAACATCTGTTATGGGATTATACCTGAAAGAACATCTGGTGGGTGGGGAACGCCCCTCACACACCTGACTGTGTATAAAAGACCCATTGTAATTCCCAATAAACAGCTTCTGCACTCTCTCTCTCTCTCTCTTTCTTCTTCCCCCCAGTTGCTGATGCCGTCTCCACCTTTGGGGTGCCCTGAACCCAGCTGGAGCTGGACTCTGGCAATTATATTTTCATAGAAAGCAAATCTGGATTAGTCTAAATAATATTCTCCTTCCATTTGTTCAGACTTGTGAAAATTTAGGAAAAAAGTTATTTCCTTAATTGGATTTTGCAAGTACATTTCATTAGCTTCGATATCATTTCTATTAGCTTCGATATAATTTCTATCGTTTCTATAATAAGTAGTTAAGACCTCCTCCAAACTAGGATCTACAGTCTGAACCACAGAGGGACAAGAAGTGGGACTGGTCAGAGTGGCTATACAACTAGGTATATAACACGATTTCCTTCCATATTCTTTTAAGGAAGTCAGCAACAACTCAGTTTTCACTTTGTTTAAGGATTGTGTTGAATAACAGCACATCCTTATCACTAGGATTTAGAAAAAGATTCTTGACATGATTCCTATCTTTTTAAGTTTGTTAAGACTTGCTTTGTGACCTAATATATGACTTATTCTGGAGAATGTTCCATGTCAATTTGAGAAGAAGGTGTATTCTGTGGCTGTTGGATGGAATGTTTTGTAAATGACTCTTATGTCTATGGTGCACCTTAAGTCTGACGTTTGTTGATTTTTTGCATAGATGATCTGACCATTGTTAAAAGTGTTGTGTTGAAGTCCCTACTATTATTGTACTGCAGTTTATCTCTCCTTTTAGGTATAATAATGTTTGCTTTATATATTTGATTGTTCCAGTGTTAAGTTCATATAAATATACAATTGTTATAACCTCTTGTTATCAACCATTTATCAATATATAGTTACCTTTGTTTTTTAGCTTTTGACTTAAATTTTATTTTGTCCAAGTATGTTTATTCCAGCTTGATTTTTTCCACCTCTTCACTTTCAGTCTATGATTATTTTAATGGTGAGGTGAATCTCTGGTAGACAGCATAAAGTTGGGTCTTTTAAAAAAATCTATTTAACCACTCTATATCTTTTAATTGAAGAATTTAATTTATTTACATTCAAGGTTACTGATAGATAAAAACTTATGCCTGTAATTTTGTTGTTTTCTGGTTGTTTTGTAAATCCTTCTGTCCTTTGTTGTTGTTTACTTCTGTGATTTGGTAGGTTTTTTGTTATGCTATGCTTTGTTTCCTTTTTCTACTTTGTTTATGTGCTGTAATTTCTTTTTTTTTGAAGTTATCCTAACATAAAAACTAATATAAACACTTTGTAGCTATAACAGACTATTGTAAGCTCATAAAAATATAACTTTGCATAAAAACATTCTAGACTTATTCCTTCTCCACATTATGAATATTATTATTGACATAATTGTATGTTTATCTTTCATATTCATTAGCTACTAATTGTAGGTTTTTGTTACCATTTTGACTTTAAGCCTTTATACTAGAAGATTGAAATATTTATACTGCACTGGTACAACACTGAAGTATTTTGAGTTTGATTATTAATTTATCTTTATTTGTGAGATTTATGCTTTCATGTGTTCTCATTATAGTAATTATCATCTTTTTATTTTCAGTTGTAGCACTCTCTTAAGCATTTCATGTAAAACTAGTTTCCTTTAGCTTCTTTTTGTTTCAGAAGTTATTAATTTTTCCTTGACTCTCCCCTCTTCTTTTTTTTTTTTTTTTTTTTTGTAAATTGTTGTCACCCAGGCTGGAATACAGTAGCATGATGATGGCTCACTGCAGCCTCCAACCCCTGGACTCAAGGAATCCTCCCGCCTCAGCCTTTTGCATAGCTGGGACTACAGGTGTGTGCACCACCATGCCCAATTTTTTTTTTTAGTTTTTGGAGATAAGCAATCACTGTCTTGAGCTCTTGGGCTCAAACAACCCTCCTGCTTGGACCTCCAAAAGTGCTGGAATTACAGGATGTGAGCCACCACACCCAACCTATGCCCTTCACTTATGTAGGATAGCTTTTATGGATGTCATATTCATGAAATATTTTTTCTTTTATCACTTTGAATATATCATCAAATTTTCAAATGGCCTGCCAAGTTTCTGCTGAGAAATCTGCTGACAGTCTACTGGATAGCCCCTTATATTTAAGTTGATGATTTTCTCTTGCAGCTTTTATAAATCTCTTTATCTTTTACTTTTTATAGATTCTTGTAGGTTGATTAAATGTGTGTATAACTTGGGCATGATTTGTGAAACATGTATTTAACTGTTTTACATTGTATGTGGATGTCTTCACAACTGGGTGCATGCTGTATGAGATGTGTCCCTCATTGATCACATTGAATGGATTATATCATACAAATTCAGCAAAGAGATATCATGACAAAGAGCCAAGCAGAAATATTGTCTCTAAAGAATTAAGTGACTGAAGTAAAAGATAAAAATACAATTGAAATGTATGTTTAACTGTTTTAGGTTCTGTGACAGTGTTTGCACAAATGAGTGCATGCTGTATGAGATGTCTCTTGCTGTTGCACGTTGAATGAGTTATATCATGCTAGGTGCTTTTTGAATGAAATGTGTCTGTCACTGTGCATGTTAAGTAAAATGTGTCTCTAACTTGGGCATGATTTGTGAAATGTGTGTTTAACTGTTTGACATGGTTTGCGAGTGTTTCACAACTGGGTGCATGCTATATGACATGTATCCCACACTGTTGCATGTTGTATGAGAAGTGTTTTTATGTTGTATGCAGGTATTGCACATTAAATGCATTTTTATCTTGGTGTATGTTGTATGAGATGTGTCTGTCACTGTTGTTAATAATGTACCTCTGAGAAAATCATTTTGGGTTAAATTTAATTGGAAACCTTTGAGCTTCATGAGCCTGGATTATCATATTTCTCCCCAGACTTGGGAAGTTTTCAGCTATTTTGTTAGACAGGTTTTCTCCCTCTGATACTCTTAAATTGGTAAAGTTTGTTTGCTTACTGGTGGCTCATAAGACCATTTAAATTCTTTTTTATTATTTTTTTTCTTCTCTGACCAGGTTATTTCAAAAGACTTTGCTCCAAGTTCAGAATTTTTTTCTACTTAATCTAGTCTATGGCTTAAGTTTTCAATTGTATTTTGTCTTTTACTTCAGTCATTTAATTATTTAGCTACTGTATTTCTACTTGGCTTTTTGCTATGATATCTCTTTCTTACAACAGTGACAGATATAGCTCATCCAAAAATGCACTGAGGGAGAAGCAATCTCATTAAACAGGCAATACTGAGGAACACATCTCCTACTGCATGTATCTAGTTGATAAATCACTTGCATAAAGCATAAAACAGTTCAACACACATTTCACACAACATGCCTCAATTAAGACACACATTTCATGCAATGTGTAACACCGAGAGACATAACTCAGAAAAACATGTACCATCTGTTTTTGGATGAAATATGTGTGCCACTGTTGCATGTTGCATGAAATATGTATCTAATATTGAGCATGTTGTATGAAATGTGTGTTTAGCTGTCTTATGTTGTATGAGGGTATTTTTGCAACTGGGTACATGCTGTATGAGATGTGTCTCTCATTGTTGCACGTTGAATGAGATTATTACATACTGGTGCATTTTTGTATGATGTATGTATGTTTGTCACTATTGTATGTTGTATGAAATGTGTCTCTAACTTGGGGAATGTCATGCAAAATGTGTATTTAACTATTTTGTGTTTTATGTGGGAGGTTTTCCCCAACCAGATGCATGCTGAAAGAGATGTTTCCCTCACTTTTGCACATTAAATGAGAATAATTCATACTGACTTCATTTTTGTCTGAGTTATGTCTTTCATTGTTGTACATTGTATGAAATACTTGTCTAATACGGAGCATGTGGTGTGAAATGTGTGTTTAAGTCTTTTATGTTGTATGCAGGTGTTTTCACAACTGCATGCATGCTGTATGAGATGTGTCCATCACTATTGCATGTTGAATAAGATTATTTCTTTTGTTTGTTGTTTGTTTTGAGTTGAAGTCTCACTCTGTCACCCAGACTGGAGTGCAGTGGCTGCTCCCGGCCACCACAGCCTCGACCTGCTAGGCTCCGGTGATCCTTCCTCCTCAGCTTTCCAAGTAGCTGGAACTACAGGTGTGCACTACCCCACCTGGCTAATTTTTTGATTTATTGTAGAGATGAGGTCTCACCAAGTTGCGGGCTCAGGCAATCCACTCACCTCAGCCTCCCAAAGCATGGGATTACAGGCTGAGCCACCGAGCCCGGCTAAGATTCTTTCATATTGCAAGCTGTTTTGGGTGGCCTATGTCTGTCACTGTTGCACAATGTAAGAGATGTGTCTCTAACATGGGGCACGTTGTGTGAAATGTGTGTTTAACTGTTCTATGATGTAAGTGGGTATTCTCAAACTGGGGACATGCTATATGAGATATGTCCCTCACTGTTGCACACCAAATGAGACAATGTTACACGGTGCAATTTTGGATGAGCTATGTCTGGCACTGTTGCCCTTTGGATGAAATGTATCTCTAACTTGCGGCATTGTTGTATGAAATGTGCTCTCGGTTATGAACACATAGGATACAGTGTGCAACAGTGACAAACACATCTCATACAACATGCATACAGTTATGAACACATCACATAAAACATAAACAGTGGAAGACATATCTTATACAACATGCCCCAAGTTATAAAGACTTTTCATACAATGTGCATCAGTGACATTCAAATCTCATACTACATGTACCCAGTTATGAACACATCACCTAAAATTAGCTTGTTACTAAAAGTATCTCCTTTCGTGAACCCCATGAAATGATCATAACACTCTAACCCCTTGGATACAAACCATGTTTTCCATATGGGACCGTATTCTTTCCACATGGCTTCCATAGGGAGAAGGACCTTCTCTTTATACTTAAAAAAAAATTGACCTAGCAACTTTGTTTGTGGTTTCACATATTTCAATCCCTGAACAATGCAATGTGTAGTCTTAAATACTATGGGCTTGCATCAATTAATTCAAGGAGAGAAATAATCTCGAATCTTAAGCTGTAGTTAAAGGGCATGAATTTTTAACTCTTCATGTAGC
The DNA here is from genome assembly GCF_000164805.1 of Carlito syrichta. NCBI lineage: Eukaryota > Metazoa > Chordata > Mammalia > Primates > Tarsiidae > Carlito > Carlito syrichta. Next base: position 201,321 of record NW_007247719.1, on the reverse strand, counting down.
CTTGAGCCTACCTTCATTTCTTCTGACATTTTCACCATTGGCCTACACTCAGCCTCCTGATGTAATTAGGAAACAGCTTCCAATTAAGCCCAGAAGTAGGCAGCATGCAGGTGTTTCTCCTTAAGCCTAATGATCTTGATTGCCCAGCAAATCATCATCTGGCAAGGGAACTCCAAAGTAGGTTTTCGACTTTGTTGGAGTTCCATCACACATTTTTTCCTGAACTGACAGAAATGATCACACTACATTCCATTATGTATGATGCCAATAGTTTTCCAACACTCACAGTTGTGTTTTCTCTTTATTGTCATTGGGAACCTCCTAGGTGGTCTTTCAGCTTCCTTCAATTACAAATACATTTTGTCAAAATCAGGATAATTACAATAGCTGGCATATGCCAGATCATTTCATGCATCCCAGAATTTAGCAGGCTGCTCAGCAGACAGATTGTGGATTCAATTTTTTAAAAGATAAATTATAAGCGATACATGGAATAAAAACCTACACTGAACCTGGTTGATATCTGTGTATAAAGTAGAACAACTCCTTTCTCCAATTTTGTGAAGTAGCTTTCGTAGGGACAGATTTTTTCCTCCCATAGCTCTTGATTGTTTATGGCATATTGGCTTTGGTTCTGAGTGGGTTCAGTAATGTGCCTTTATGCTGTTTCTTCAGCTGCAATACTCATCAGCTATGTCTTCAATGGTGTCAGCTGTGGAGTTTTAGAATAGCAATGGCACAGTCTTGTAGAGGGAGGGGGCACCAGGCTGGTTGTCAGGTTGGGTATGTGTAGGTAGCAAGCACTTCAGAGATGCAGGGCCATCAATGGACTGGATTTCAGATTGGTCATGGGCACATACTAGCATGTGTGGGTGCAGTGGCCAGCCAGTTGTTCAGTGACTTCCATGCTGTGCAGGTCCAATTGTTCCCTGGGAAGAGAAGGTTACTTGTAATCCTGAATGCCAAGGTCTCATTTTTTCCATTAGACCGAGGCTTCTGATAGCAATGGTTGAAGTGCTGCAGGCACGTAAGTGAATGTGATTGAATGATGGTGAAGTCTTAGGGATAAAGAGTCCATGGCCACTGACTTCCAGAGCAGGACACGCTATAACAGGTGGGTACGGTTTCAAATGGTGCCATACTATAGCAGCTTAGACCACCAGAGTGTAGAAGCATATTTCTGAAAAAGTATTTAAGAGCTTCAATTTTTTTTTTTTTTTGGTAAATTAGATAACATGTGTCAAGATGTCAATTAGCTTAAAAATAAAAGTGAAGTGTTTGACTATCTAGAAAAACATACTTGCAAAGATCAACTAAAAATTACAGATTATTTTCATCTGTAGCTCAGGAAGTTCAATAACAAATTTTCCATTATGTTATTTCATTCCATATTTTGAAAGTGTTCACTGATTCTTCATTGTCTACATTAGTACTTCTTATATCTTCTTGTAAAATGGAAATTTTTGACAACGTAGGGAAAGAAGATGGAACCTCTCTCTTTAAAAATATTTACATACACAAATTATATCCGAGATTTCTTAAGGTTCAATAAGATCTAATTTAAAAAAAAATGGCAGACAAGCCGGGCTTGGTGGTTCAGCCTGTAATCCCGCACCTTGGGAGGCTGAGGTGAGTGGATTGCCTGAGCCCGCGGGTTCGAGACCCGCCTGGGCAACTTGGTGAGACCTCATCTCTACAATAAATCAAAAAATTAGCTGGGCTAGTTCCAGCTACTTGGAAGGCTGAGGCGGAAGGATTGCTGGAGCCCAGCAGGTCAAGGCTGCGGTGGCTGGGAGTAGCCACTGCACTCCAGTCTGGGTGACAGAGTGAGACTTCAACTCAAAAAAAAAAAAAAAAAAAAAAACGGCAGACGGTGTCCTTATTCTTTCTTTTAAGAGTCTTCATAATCTAGCCCTGGCCTTCCTTTCAATCACTTAATTTTATATTCTTCTCCAATATATATCCTTCACCTTCACCAAACTAAACTCTGCCATTTTAGCACAGCTTAAACTTCTCTGCTTCCTTACCTTTATGCATAGAAAGTTTTTGTTCTTCTGCCTAGAAGTTATTCATCCTCATAGCTGTATCAAAATGTTTTCTATTTCTCAAGAGTCATCTCAAATCATGTGACCTCTATGAATCATATCAAACTTTCTCTGGCTATAATGAATTTTTCTTGTATTTGAATGCTTATAGAGATAAATGTCTAATCCACCTCAACCATTTTTATAGTTTACTTCTTTTTTATGACCATAGAACCTTTCAGGTGAACATACTTTTTCTCTCCAACCATATCATAAGCCAGTAGTGGGTACTAGTATGTATTATTTACCTTTTTGGTCCTTAGTATTCCTGGAAAAGCATAATGTATATAGGCAGGGGCTCAACCAGTAATTCTTTAATGGACACATTTTCTTTTTAATATCAACATCTTAGTTAAGCACCTGGTTTGTTGAATGCTACAACATACTTCAGACTAAATTAAATAGTTTTGTTGCTTACCTAAAAAATGAAAGAAAATATTTGCAAATTATGCATTCAACAAAGGACTGATGTCCAGAATTTATAAAGAATTCAAATTGACAGAAAATGAAAAAAATAATAACTCTAGTAAAGAAGTATGCAAAGACATGAAAAGACACTTCTCAAAGAAAGACATATATAAACAGCTACGAAACATATGAAAAAATGATCAATATCACTAATAATCAGAGAAATGCAAATCAAAATCACAATGAGATACAATCTCACACCAGTCAGGATAAGTCTTATTAAAAAGACAAAAAAACAACAGATGTTGGTGATGGTACAGAAAAAAGGAAATGCTCCTACACTGTTGGGATGAATACAAACTAGTTAATCTCCTGAGGAATGCAGCTTGGGGATTTCACAAAGAACTAAAAATAGATTTGCCATTCAATCCAGCAATCCTACTACTGAGAAGATACCCAAGGGAGCACAGAGCACTCTACCAAAAAGACACGTGCACTTGTATATTTATTGCCACACAATTCACAATCTCAAAAACATGGAAGCAACCTGGGTGGCCATCAACGGTAGACCGGATAAGAAAAATGTGGTACATATATATCATGTAATACTATGTCGTCATAAAAAATAACAAAATCATGTCCTTTTAGCAACATGGATACAGCTAGGGACCATCATCCTGAGTGAAAAATAGAGAAAATAGAGAATTTAATAATACATGTTCTCCCTTATATGCAAGAGCTAAAAACTATATACACACGGGAAGAAAAATGGGAACAACAGACACTGAGAAATGCCTAAAGATAGAAAGGAAGAAAGGAGAGGAATACGAGTTGAAAAACTACCCACTGAGTACCTTGTCCACTAACTGGGTGGTGGGTTCAATAGAAGTCTAAGCCTCACCATCACGCAATATACCTATGTAACAAACATACACTTGTATACTTTAAATCTAAATAAATAAATAAATGCAATTTAAAAAATAAAAAGTAACTCAAATGAAATGACAGGAAAAAATAACTCCTTTAAAAAGTGTGCAAAGGACATGAACAGACCCTTCTCAAAAGAAAGCATTCAAGCTGCCAAAAAACATACCAAAAATGTTAAGCATCATTGATTACCAGAAAATGCAGATCAAAGTCAAAATAAGATTATAAAAATATAATCATTTCACACCAGTCAGAAAGACTATTTTTTTTAAATCAAAAAAACAACTGATGTTGGTGAGGTTACAGAGAAAAGGAAACAGTCCTACACAGTTTTGGGGAATGTAAGCTAGCCCAAGCCCTCTGGAAAGCTCTTTGGAGATTTTTCAAAGAATTAAAAATAGGTTTACCATTCAGCCCAGCAATCCTACCATTGGTTACATATCCAAAGGGGCACAAATCACTTTACCAAAGAAAATCTGCACTCATATATTTACTGCAACACCATCCACACTAGCAAAAGCATAGAACCGACCAAGCATTGCATCAACCAAACGTGGAATCAACAATGGACTGGATAAAGAAAATGTGTTACATATACACCATGGCATATTACACGTCCATAAAAAAGAACGAAATCATGTCCTTTGCAGCAACATGGATAAAACTGGAGACCATCATTCTAAGCTTAATGATCACAGAAACAGAAAACTGAATATTACTTGTTCTAATTTATAAGTGGAAATTAAGTACTGAATACACATGGGCATAAGAATGAGAACTCCTAAAAGGAAGAGGGAGAGGGTAAGGGTAAGGCTTGAAAAATCACCCATTGGGTACCAAGCCCACTACCTGGGTGATGGGTTCAGTGGAAGTCCAAACCTCACCATCATGCATTTTGCCTATGTAACAAACCTGCACATGTACCTCTTGAATATAAAAACATAAATAAATAAATTGTCGTGTTGCTTAAAATTTTATGTGATAGACTGTTACTCATATAATTGTTTCTTTAGTTTTATTACGGGTACTGTAATCAATATTAACCAGAAAGGGATACCTGAATCTTACTGTGCTTGATTGAAGTGTAGTTTTACAGGGAAAAGGTAGATAAGGAATTTTACAGATAGCTTCCTTTGAGTAAGCTAGCAATGGCATGATCAAGGACAAATTGCCTACATTAAAGATCTGCTGAAAAAATTGCAAGGTGTTTGGTAATTCTACTGAGGAAGCAAAAATAATAGACGGGGGAGAGGAAGGCAAAAGGAACATTCTGTACAGTAACATTTGAAAATATGCAACAGATAAGTTCCTGTGACTAATAATGACAAACTGAAATAACTAGGAGGAACAAAGAACTATGAATTCATTTCATCAGTTTCAATAAATGTGGTCATTGATATTTGCTCTCTTCCAGTGTAAATGATAGTGATATATAATTATACCTATATATTGATTTAAGAAATACATATTTTATGGTGTTTCCTGAGTAACCCCTTACGTAATTTTTTTGTTTAAAATTTCAATAATACCTGCTCTATCTTAAAACATCAGATAACAAAACTATTGATTTAGGTTTTCTCACTTCTAATCACCTTTTTTCAAGTCATTATTTTAAAGTCTATTTACAACATTTAACTTCTGAACCACTAGGGGTACAAATTTCTATTCTCTTAATTGAAGTTATTATGTAAATGGAACAGAAACAACATAAATAAAATACAATCAATGGCTATAGTTTTCATTTAGCACAGGAAGATAAAGATTTTCATATAAGAAAACTTGTCTTACATAAATAAAATTGCTTTTGTCCTGAGAGATTAAATCATAGATAGCAGGGTTTTTTTGTTTGTTTGTTTGTTTTTGAGCTGGAGTCTCACTCTGTCGCCCAGACTGGAGTGCAGTGGCTGCTCCTGGTCACCGTAGCCTCGACCTGCTGGGCTCCGGTGATGCTTCTGCCTCAGCCTTCCGAGTAGCCGGAATTACAGGCAAGCGCTACCGCCTGGCTGATTTTTTGATTTATTGTAGAGATGAGGTCTCACTGCCCAGGCGGGTCTCGAACCCGCGGGCTCAGGGAATCCACTCACCTCAGCCTCCCAAAGGCGCAGGGTTACAGGCTGAGCCACCGAGCCCGGTTTAGATAGCAGTTTTTTTAAGTGGCAAGATATGTTCTAATGTGTCAATAAATACATGCTAATTCATTAGTCTCTGTAATATCTTCAGTGATTAACACTATATGTTTTGTTATATTCAACAGTGTCCTTATTACTTCCTATACCTTTAAAGTTGGTACACACTAAATGATAGCCACAATTATTATCATCTGGATAAGATTAGACATTGCTTGTAGTTATCAGATTTTATCACAATTTAGCTAATTTCCCTAAGATTGTCTTTAAGATACTATCTTGTTGCCAATGTGTAAAATGTATGCATTGTAGGAGGTAACTGCTCATTGATTTTGACTCAGTATCCTTTTAACTAGTTGCCAAAGAAAATAAGCAAAACAAACAACAACCAATACCCAGTTTTCACAATTGAAAGATCCTTTCTTGTTGATTTAAAATATCTATTTACTAAGATAGCTCTTGCTAAAATATTGTGTGTGCGTGCATGTGTGTTTTAAGAAAACCTGTGATAGTTTAGCCATAATATAGGGTTCTCATATGCCCTACACCTAGTTTCTCCTATTATTAATGTTTTACTGCTTTGGTAAATATGTTATAATTATGTAAGCAATACTGAAACATACTTGTTAACTAAAACCCATCTTTATTCAGATTTCCTCAGTTAGTTCCAAGGGTTCCTTTGCTGTTTCACACTACATTTATTTATCATGTCTCCTTAGACTCTTATAGGTTATGATAGTTTCTCAGATTTTCTTTTTTGATGACATTAACCGTTTCAGGATTACTTACCTGATATTTTGGAGAATGCTCTCTTATTTGAATTTATTTGATGTTTTTCTCATTATTAGATTGGATTGATGTGTTTTGGGGGAGAAAAACAACAGATATGAAGTGTCATTCTTGTAATAGCATACTAAGTGTACATACTGTCAATATGAGTTTTTCAAATTTTAAAAATTGATTGACAAATATTAATTGTGTGAATTTATGAGGTACAATGTGGTATTTTGATCTATGTATATATTATAGAAAGATTTAATCATACAAATCATATCTATTACTGCATCAAATTATCATTTTTTGGTAGTGAGAATGCTAAAAATCATGCAATTTTGAGCACATTTGATGATAACTTTGAATACCTGGCTAAGGTGATGTTTGTCAGGTTTCTTTACTAATGCTATAAATGCACGCTTTCCTACCCAGCTTCCACATAGTACTCGCTTTTTGTAAAGAAGTCACTATGTGCAGCTTACACGTAAGGCTCTGTATTCTGCTCCACTTTCTTGGGGCAGTGTCTAAATAAATTATTTGGTATTCTTCTGTACAGAAATTGCCTTTTCTCTCTAATTCATTTATATCAGTATGAATGCATCAAAGTTTAACCTATGCTTTGCTTTATCTAATATACCTTCATTTTGTTGTTTAAATTGTTCCAGTTTAGGCCACTGGAAGTTCTTTTAGTTGGCTTCTGTGTACCTTTGACTTACCTCTATTATTTGTTTTAACACTTCTTATTTGCTGATGCTACAAGATGTTTTAGGTTCATCTTGCAAAATATTATTTCTCAGTTAAGAATCCAATGTTTCCCAGTCCTCTCTCTTGATTTCAATTTTTTTCTTCTTTAAACAAAAGGATTCCACACTTACATACATACATAAATGTATGTATACCTATGCACATGTACATATATGTGTTTAAAACATTGAAACTATTTTAACTTATAAAGTCATAGGACTTATAACACCAAAAGACATCAACAGGATTAACAATAAGCAGCAAATGTCTTATAAAAGTAAGAAAGAATAATTGCAAATTTAAGAAGAAATCTTCAAAGTAAAGTACAAAGTGACTAAACATTTGTGGCATTTACAACAGGTCAATATAATTAATAGATTGTTCTTGAAGTTATATATTAAATAGTACAAGACATAGTAGGTTCTTTATTTTCATTTCCAAATGCAAAAATAAAGTGATATTTGCCTTTCAAATATTAGAAATAATAGCCAGAGATGTTTTACTATAATATTTAAAGTAACAATGCCCTAAAGTATCACCAAATCCCTAGATGGAAATGAGTCCCAAATTTCTCAAGTATTAAATATATTTTAATGAATATACTTAAAGATGTATGCGATACCATACTGTCAGGAATTAGTCACTAAGACGATGGTATTTTACTCTCAGGAATGAGGCTGTGAGTAGCAAGTATTTGAAATCAACCAACAGAGGTTCCAGTTTTAGAAAGATTAGGAATCGTTGCATTAAATCTAAATTATTTTTCAAAATGTTCTAAATTTAGTAAAGCACTTGAATGACTTATATAACCTAGTGTAATACAATGCTATGTTTTAAAGCAAAATATTTAACCTTAACCTTTCTATAAATAACAATAAAGTTGTAGTTCATTCCTTACTCTGTTTTTGAGATAACAGTCTTTACTGATTAATGCAGTATAAAGTTAAGTAAAACAGGGCTAGTTCTGAACATTAGAAAGTTACACTATTTTGCTTTGTAAGAAGGTAATTGACAGCAACATATATTTAACAAAGTAATACTTGAAGAAATATCAATTGCAGATGTGAGCGCCATCCTCACATTTAAGATTTTCTTTGAGGGCATGAGAAAACATATGCAAACTGCTTTGTGCCTGGCACATAGTAAGTGTTTACAAAAGGTATTTCTTATTTTTAATGCTGTATTAAAATCTTTTTCATTATTGTTACTTTCCCCAAATCATCTCCTACATTCTGTTGAGCACTCTACTCCAGATGCACTGATTTTTCTGTATTTGAACATATCAACAACACTCTCATCTCAGAGCCTTGAAATTAATGTTTTTTCTTCCTGAAACCTTTCCCTGCAAATATCAACATAGTTCCGTTTTTACGTTATGAGAAAGAATCTTACTGTAAGTTTCATTGTTTTAGAATCAGGATTTTCCTTATGCATAAACATTTCCAAAGAAGATTCCATACCACAGATGGGTTTGTGTTGAATGAACCCTATCTGAATAGTTTTGTTAAGAAAGCAAATACACTATCGCGTATCTGTTTTCACAAAGGGCAGAGGCCATGTACATGAAGCATATGATCTCTTGTTGAATAGCCAGATCCCCAGAGGACAAAATGACATCATGATTATAGGATGGCTGTAAAATCACCTCTGTGGCCATAAATGTGATTCTAAAGTCACTGTGATGAACAACAAGGCAGGGCCTGTTTTTGAGTTCACCAGTTAAGTTAAACAATGATTTGGGCATTAATTAATGGTCTATATGGGGACAGGTGATATGGAATACCCGAGGGTGGGTAATCTATAAAGAAAATAAACTTATTTTTGCTCATGGTTCTGCAGACTGTACAGGAAGCATAGTGCTGGAATCTGTTACTGGCAAGGCCTCAGGAGACTTACAATCATGACAAAAAGACAAGGGAGAACAGGTGTGTCACATGGTGAGAACACAAGCAAGAAAGAACAGGAAGTGCCAAGTTTTTTAAATAAACAACTTTCCTGAGAATGAATAGGGTGAGAACTCACTCATTATTGCTAGAATCGCACCAAGGTATTCATGAGGAATTTGCTCCTATGATCCAAATACCTCCCACTAGGTACCACTCCAATATTGTGGATCAAATTTCAACATGAGATTTGTAGAGGCAACATCCAAGCCATATCAGTGAAAGACTTATTTTTTTTTATCACAAAAGAAGTAGCAACTCATTTGCTTCAAATTCTTGAGTCAGATATCTTGGCTTCTTTCTTCACTAAACTAGTGCAACCTCTGTGGAAAGCAGTGTGACGATTCCTAAAAGCTCTAAATACCAACCTCCCATATGACCCTGCAATCCCCCTACTGGGAAT
>NW_007247719.1:182296-191892 GCF_000164805.1 Carlito syrichta | reverse complement strand
CAGCAACCTGGATAGAACTAGAGTCTATAATACTGAGTGACCTCTCACAGAAACAAAGATCTGAATATCACATGTTCTCACTCATATAATGGACCTTAACCATCTAATGCAATACTATACGAAAATGACTGACCGTACTGGGAAACTATGGTGGGGGGAGGGAGATGGGATTAACAGTAGCAAATATCTGTCTGGGAATGGGGAAACACCCCATATCAACAGGGTGCCTGAATGAAACGCAATTGTATACCTAACCCTTAACTGTACCCCACAATTTCATAATTTAAAAAAAAAAATCTCCACTCAAATATTACCTCAGCAGAAAAGCCTTCCTGATCTGAAGGAGCACTCTTCCCTTCACTCTCTTTTTTTCTACTTATTTTTCTTCATAATATTTTATCCATTTTATATTATATTTATGATTTATTTTCATTGCCTCTATCTCCTCATTAGAATGTACATTCCATGAAAACAGGTTATCTGTTTTGATATTTTTTTATCCCTAACTCTATGAAGAAGGAATGTGGAGTCTTTTTAACAGTGCAACACTGGCAAAGATATACAAAGTCACATAAAAGTACATTTGGTAGACTATTCAAAAATCTAAAGTCTCAACAAGTAGAATGAAGGCCTAATCCCTGGTCTTGACAATTCCTTAAAAGTAAACAGCACTGTGAACTTCCAATTTTGTACTAAAGTATGTTCTTGGCCCATAAACTGATCATCTGCGTTTTATTCAATGTCTTCAAATCTAGAGGAAGTCATTGCATCTGCTTTAACAAATGCAGTTTAGCATAATGTTCCACAATGTTAATATGTGATATCTACCTGTGTACATATGCAATCATATATTTATGAACAATTATACATACATATATATGCTTTCATAACTAAATACTCTTGTCATATAAGAAGCATGCTTGTACTATACTGATAAGATCCATGATTTTTTTTTGGAGGAATGCTATGGTTGAGCTAAAGAAAGAACACTTGAGCAAAATGTTATGGGGAAGTAAAAATGCAGAGTTAGCAGACAACAATAAAATGATAATTAAGCCCAGGTCTTTGATGTCAGGCATATTGGTATATGCATACTCACAGTATGGGACCATGATACAGAGCTGTTCCTAAATGTACTACATACTGATAGTTCAATTATATAGGAATATATTTGGATTTTTAATTTTCTAAACCAACATATTATCATAACTTTAATAAATTAGTTTTAATATCCCTTTTATGGCTAATTGTGATTTAGTTTGCTATATTGCAAGTTTGTGATTTAGTCCATTGTTTATTTCCCCTAATATTTGTAAGAAGTAGGAAGGTTTAAAGTGTCTTATTTTGCTCTGAGTGTCAGACCTCATCTTGTACTAGTATAATAATTCTCCACACTGAGTACAGTTTTCTGTTATTTAAAACCTCTAAAGTTATATTGAGAAGATGGCAGCCTGCTGCTAACTTGTCAGTATCTTCAGTCTTGCTCAAGAAAAGAGGCATTAGATAACCAAGAAAACATCAGAAAGCTACTTCTCAAATGGTAATGGACCAAGACATAGAGATTTGAAATGGCTAATGAAAGGGTAATAACCTATTATATTAAGTTAATAAGATCCTCAATTTACTCTTCCTTTCTGCCTAAGATATCCTTGGCACATCTATAAACCACTTCCTGTATTTATTTTAAGAAAATATTAACATTCTACTGAAACCATAGACTAACTTACAGAACATTTCTTTAGAACATGAAAAATGTCAGAAATAAACTCAAAGGAGAAATACATATTTTATAAACTATCACTAGGCTGTACTTTACACTTAATATTTTATCTAACATTTTCTTTTAGCACATATTTTGTAAATATGCCCATGCTGGAAAAAAAAATTTATGGATTCATTAAAAAAAAAAAAATGGTTAGGTGGTCACAATGAGTAATTTAAATTTCTCTACAACAGAGTTAAATGTATTTATTAAGCTTCAAATTAAGTAACTTTAAAGATTATTGCTCATAATAAGGAGAGAAAATTTCAAAGCCTGCTGAATGTAAAAGTACGGACTCTATGTTACTGTGAAAGGCTTATTAATTGTATCAAATGGAAATTGTAATCCCAACAGTTATATAGTATTCTCCTGAGCAATCGCAAGATATTTAGAAAAATTTGCACATATGTGCTCTATTTTTAAAGAAGTCTATATCACAATCTAATATTATTATTAAAGTCACTTCATAAAGACTTCTACTTTTTTACAATTCAATAAGACTGAGTTCCTATAAAGGCATCATTCTGGACTGTTCATTTGTCTTTTGCCATAATGTGGTTATGCTGTTTTTTACTTTTGACATTTTGTTTTGAGTTTATGAAAGCAAGACACTGTCAGCTAGATATATTGGGAAAGCTTATATCAGGAAGCCAATTTGCCAGTCCTTCTTTTTCTATACTCACATAGAGACATAGCATGCCAAATATCCAGGTTTCCAGATACATTAGCATAGCTGTATGTTGAACTGCTATGTTATCTAAAATACATAAAAATATTTATTTTTCTTTGGCACATCTACACATTACTTACACTGCCCAGATTATCAACTGTGTCTAAAACATGTTGGTAGTATGAAAATCTCTGATAGTGAAAAAGCAAAAACAAGTTAGTAAAGATTCACTAGGCAAAATTATATTTGATTATATTAGAGGACAGAATATAATTTTCTTATATTCTAACAACACTGGTGGACACAAAAGTTAAGACAAAATCAAATGTTTCATGAAAGAAACCCAAATTATACAATATTATCATACAATATTATCACTTTTTATTCAATTGTAATGTCCTGAAATAGCTGGCATGTTCCATTACCTACTTAAAGATCTCATTGTTGTAAGTAGCATCTTATTACCTCTATGCAGAATATTTTCATGCTTGCAAGCTAACAATGAAAGTAATATAACATAAATCTCAGAATGCCAAAGGAAGCTGTTCCATATTCTCACATTAAGACAGCATTGTACCAAGGAACAGACACAGATGTGCTGAGCAATCAGAGCTTTTATTTTGTCAAAGTTGGCCTAACTCACAGTGTCAGAAAGAGTTCTGTGTGATTCATTACTCATGCACAAAGATTCACAAATATTCAAACATCTAAGTCACAGAGGTTATTTACAATTAGTAATAATAATAAACATTTCTTAGACCTGAAACAAAATTCTTAATGGAAAAGAAGTAAACTCACAACCTCCCCTCCAAAAATCCCCATTAATTGTCAAAACGTATGTATTACTACTGTTTTCCTTTGTAAACTTAGAGAAGGGACTTCTTGAGGACCCTGACTGATTGAATACAAACTCAGAGAACATTGTAACACTACCTACTTAAACACTAAATGAGAGCTTTAGAGGATAAGTTAACCTAAACTATGGTTTTAAGTTATGCTACCGAAAACTCCTACCTTGCTCTAGAATCTTCTATATTTTCATCAACCATCATCTCCAAATCTTGTGAGCGTTTTTCAAAGGCTTCTTTGAACAAATTCTCCTCTGGAACTGCTTTAGGAGTATCTTCATTTGTCTGAAGATGTTCTATCAGTTTTTGTTGGTGCCAGTTCTGAAGGTCTCTTTGATAGGCAGGGACTGGTCCTGGCACTGGTGCCAATATATTGTGGTGGACAGGACTATTGCTTTTCTTCAGTCTGTTTCTATCCCAAGGGTGGTTCTTCAGCCTGCCCTGAACCGGGGTCTCTCTATGCTCATATCCTTCCTGCTGAAGGCAGCTTCCAGTGTTGGGCGAACCTTGAGAAGGATGACTAAACCACCTCCAGCGCAGCCTTAGGATCTGTTTCACATCGAATTCCTTCTTGCTGGACACTGACATCGTTGCAGGAAAGACAAAAGCCTTCTCTCACAGAAAGGAAACGAATCCTTTGTTATCTCTTGTTTCTCCGCCTTCTCTGTAGAACTAACAAAAGCACAAGTGCCGAGAGAACAGTCTTTCTAGCTTTCTCTCCCCTCCCCCAATGCCTGTGGTACACTGTGAATGATTCAAGCCTTCTAGCTGAAACAGAAAGCTGCAGCTAACAGTGTAGGTGGAAACCCATGCTGACAGGATGATGAGGTCAGACCTTAAACAAGTAAATCAGTTTACCACAGGAAAGCAGCTACCACACACACTCCAGCTGTTAGATTTTCAGGCTTTCTCCTAGTCCTCCTGCCTGGACTTGCAGATATCTAACCCAGCATCTTCTGTACCAAAGTTCGGTAGCTGCAGCTTAACCCAAGCAAGTGAGCAAAAGCAAAGTGTTTAAACTCACTTCCTCCTAGATTCTTTCCCCTCACTCCTCCGCTGCCAGATTTTTTTTTATCAGTAGCCCACTTCTAAAAATGTACTACTGTGTCCTATAAAAATTTGTAACAGGGGAATTCATTATGATCTGTTTTGAGATTCTTCTTATGGAAATTTTAAAAGTAGTTTTCTTTCTGTCATCACCCCCCATGCAGGTTTGTAGCTATTATTTACAAAATTCATCTGCACCCAAAATCACTACAAAATGTTGAAAGAGGTAGGAAACATAAATGTTGACTCATAGCTACTGTCAGTATTCTGCCCCCTGCAAAAAGAGATCAAATAATAAAATTATATTCTTATAATACAACTCCTTCCATTTATAACCACGTGTTTAGCTAAACAAATATTTACATTGCGCACATCTGTATATGCAAACAAAAATAAATTAATTGTTCCTAAATTCCGTCTTATTTTAGCAATACATAATATTCGTTGTTGATACAGAAACTGAATATAAAAGCATTCCCATCTGTCTAAATAAGTAATGCATTTCTAAAAAATTTACTGTTTAATAATATTTACAAAATGTAAAATACATCTATGTTTTGCTTAATTGCATATTAATAATCATAATGCTTTCTCAAAAAATTGTATTTAGAGTCAAAGAAAATTTAAAATCTAAAATTCAATTTATATATGAATTATTTTACAGAAATTATGATAAGGTAATGAAACATTTTTAGGCAACAATGTATTAAATTAGAAAATAATTATTTTTGGAAAGTGGGATGAAAATATAAGTGCAAGGAGAAAATAAACCATTTGAAATTTCGTCTTCTAAAGACATTTGTTCTGTATTATTAAATGAATTATAGAAGTATCAAATCACCACAGTATTTAGATTCCATTAAATATATTTCAAAATGTAATTTAAACATTTATTTTGCAAAATAACATTTAAAAATTTAGTAGAAATTTAATCCTTTAGCACTGTTTAAATTTGTAATGAAATTTTTTTTTAAATAAATATTTTTTATTACAAATTGTGGGGTACAGTTAAGGGTTAGGTATACAAATATGCTTCGTTCAGTCCCCCTTGTTGATAAGATGTGTCTCCCCGTCCCCAGACCGATGTTTACTACCAGTAGTTCTATCCTGCTTCCTCTCCACCCACCATAGTTTGCCACCACTGTCAGTCATTTTCTTATGGTAGTACATTGGATTATCAAGGTCCACTATATGAGTGAGAGCATGTGATACTCAGAAATTTGTTTTTGTGAGAGGTCACTCAGTATTATAGACTCTAGTTCCATCCAGGTTGCTTCAAAATTCATGATTTTGTTATTTTTTATGGCTGCATAGTATTCCATCATGTATATGTACCACATTTTTTTAATCCAGTCTTCTTTTGATGGAAAGCATGGTTGGTTTCAGGTTCTTGCTATTGTGAATAATGCTGCGATAAACATTTGTGTGCAGGTATCTTTGTGATAGAGTGATTTGAGTTCTTCAGGGTATATTCCCAGTAGGGAGATTGCAGGGTCATATGGGAGGTTGATATTTAGAGCTTTTAGGAATTGCCACACTGCTTTCCACAGGGTTGCACTAGATTATACTCCCACCAACAGTATAGAAGTGTTTCCTTTTCACCAGACCTTCTCCAACAACTGTTATTTTTTGAGTTATTGATAATTGCCATTCTGACTGGAGTTAGGTGGTATCTCAGTGTGGTTTTGATTTGCATCTCCCTGATGCTTAGTGAGATTGAACATTTTTTCATGTGTCTGTTGCGTGCTCGGATGTCTTCCTTTGTGAAGTTTCTGTTCATATCTTTTGCCATTTTATAATGGGGTTGTTTGTTTTTTTCTTTTCAGCACATTTGAGTTCCTTGTAGATCCACGATGTTAAGCCTTTGTCAGACCTGGAGTTAGCAAATACTTTTTCCCAGTCTGTCGGCTGTCTCCCTGGTCTCTTGATGGTTTCATTGGCTTTGCAGAAGTTTGTCAGTTTAATGAGGTCCCAATTGTCTATCTTATCCCTTATGGCCTATGGGTTTAGGGTTTGGTTCAGGAATTGGATGCCAGTTCCAATTTCCATGAGGGTATGTCCTTCATTTTCTAAGGTTCTTATGGTTTGAGGTTTTACATTTAGTTCTCTGATCCATTTGGAGTTAATTTTTGTGAATGGGGATAGATAGGGGTCCTGTTTCAATCTTGTGCATGTGGTCAGCCAGTTTTCCCAGCACCATTTACTGACTAGGTTCTCCTCTCCCCAGTGGTAGGTGGAGGCTTTGTTGAAGATGAGTTGATTGAGAAATTGAGGTTTTGCTTCTGGAATCTCAATTCTATTCAATTGATCTATATGCCTGTTCCTATACCAGTACCAAGCTGTTTTGATGATAGTAGCTTTTTAGTAAAGTTTGAAGTCTGGTAATGTGATACCACCTGCTTTGTTTGTTTTTTTTTTTTTTTTTTGCTGAGGATTGCTCTGGCTATTCTTGGTCATTTGTGTTTCCTTATGAATTCCTGTGTTGTTTTTTCTAGGTCTGAGAATATTGCTGGTAATTTGATAGGTATTGCATTGAAACTGTAGACTGCCTTAGGTAAGATGGCCATCTTCACAATGTTGATTCTTCCCATGAGCATGGGATATTTTCCCACTTGTTTGTGTCATCTTTGATTTCTTTGAGCAGAATTTTATAGTTTTCATTGTAAAGGTCTTTCACCTCTCTGGTAAGGAAGTTGCCAAGGTATTTCATTTTTTGTGTGGCTATTGTAAATGGAATTGTGCGTCTTATTTGGGTTTCTGTTTGTTTATTATTGGTGTAAAGAAATGTGATTGTCTTTTGCACATTTATTTTATATCCTGAGACTTTGCCAAAGACCTTTATCAGTGTAAGGAGGTTTTTGACAGATTCTACAATTTTCTGGGTTTTCAAGGTACACAATCATGTCATCGGCAAAGAGAGATAATTTGACTTCCTCTTTTCCTATTTGGATACCCCTGATTGCATTTTCTTGTCTGATTGCTCTAGCCAGGACTTCCAATACTATATTGAACAGGAGGGGTGAGAGTGGGCATCCTTGTCTTATTCTAGTTTTCAGGGGACATGGTTCCAATTTTTGTCCATTTAGGAGTATGCTGGCTGTGGGTTTCTCATACATGGCTTTTACTATTTTGAGGTATGTTCCCCGTATGCCTAGATGTTCAAGGGTTTTTATCAAGAAGGGGTGTTGGATTTTATCAAAAGTTTTTTCTGCATCTAATGATAAAATCATATGGTTTTTGTTTTGACACCTGTTGATGTATTTAATTACATTTATGGCTTTATGAATGTTGAACCAGCTTTGCATCCCAGGGATGAAGCCTACTTGGTCATGACGGATGATTTCTGAGATGTGTTGTTTAATCTGGTTTGCTAGGATATTGTTGCGAATTTTAGCTTCTATGTTCATCAAAGACATTGGCCTATAGTTCTCTTTCTTTGTTGGATCTTTACCTGGCTTGGGTATCAATGTGATGTTAGCTTCATAAGATGATTTAGGGAGGGTTCCATCTTTCTCAATCACCTGAAATATCTTCAGTAGGATTGGAATCAGCTCCTCCTTAAATGTCTTGTAGAATTCTGCCGGAAAGCCATCTGGTCCAGGGCTTTTTTTTGTAGGTAGTTTTCTTATTACGTAGTCTTATTGTTACTGGCCTATTTAGGGTCTCAGTTTCTTCTTGTTTCAACCTAGGCAGGTTGTGTGATGACAGAAAGTCCTCCATTTCCTTGAGGTTTTCAAGTTTGTTTCCATATAAGTGTACATAGTAGTCTCTAATGATCTTTTATATTTCCTCGAGGTCAGATGTGATTTCATCTTTTGTGTTTCTGATTGTGCTTATTTGGGTTTTTTCTTTCTTTTTCTTGGTCAGTCTAGCTAGGGGACCATCGATCTTGTTTATTTTTTCAAAGAACCAGCTTTTAGTTTCATTGATTTTCTGTATTGTCTTTTTGTCTTCTATGTCCTGGATTTGGGCTTTTATTTTGGTGACCTGGATTCTTCTGCTGTAATTAGGGTTTTTGTGGTCTTGCTTTTCCATATTCCTTAGGTGGCTTTTTAGGCTGTTAATTTGTGATCCTTCCATTTTCTTCATGTGTGTTTGTAGGGATATAAATTCCCCTCTTACTACAGCTTTCATGGCGTCCCAGAGATTTTTGTAAGATGTTTCTTCATTTTCATTTGTTTCCAGGTATCTTTTGATCTCTGTTTTCATTTCATCATTGACCCAGGGGTTGTTTAGCATCATACTGGTTAGTGTCCATGTCTGTGGGTTTTGGGGGGACCTTGTTGGTGTTAATGTTTATTTTTATTCCACTGTGGTCCGAGAAGGTGCATGGTACAATTTCGGTCCTTTTAAATTTGCTTATGCTTGATTTATGGCCAATTATGTGATTTATCTTAGAATACATTGCATACAGTGATGAGTGGAATGTGTATTCTGTGGTCTTTGGATGGAGTGTTCTGTAGGCATCAATTAAGTCCATTTGGTCAAGAGTCACATTGAGGTTCCGGATCTCATTGCTAATTTTTTGTCATGATGATCTGTCTAGGGATGTGAGTGGGGTATTAAAGTCCCCAGTTATGATGGCGTTAGAGTCAATATCTTTCTTTAGTTTTCCTAGAAGTTGCTTTATAAAAGTTGGTACACCTATGTTAGGAGCATATATGTTTAGGATAGATATTTCTTGTTGATGGAGTGAACCTTTTATCATTATGTAGTGGTCCTCTCTATCTTTTTTAATTTTTGATAGCTTAAATGGTAGTTTGTCTGAAATTAGGATCATGACTCCTCCTTTCTTTTGTGTCCATTTGCCTAAAAATTTGTTTCCCATCCTCTTACTTTGAGTCTGTGCATGTCATTTCTAGTGAGATGGGTCTCTTGAAGGCAGTATATTGTTGCCTGGTAATATTTTATCCATTTTGCCATTCTATGTCTTTTCAGTGTTGCATTTAGTCCATTCACATTCAGGCTAATTATTGAAATGTGAGTGTTCGTCCCTATCAAGAATTCTTAAAGAGTTGTTCTTCCACCTGGTTTATTGTCTTTCTTTTGGCTTGGGGTTTGTTCATATGTATTTTATTCTTTTTCTTGTATTCTTGTGAAGAATATTGTTCTTTTTTCCCCCTTTTCTTCTTTGCTTAGTACTTTCTTAAGTGTTTCATGTAGAGGTGGCTTGGTGGCAGCGTTAAGTTCTTAGGGACTGGATATCTGGGAAAGATTTTAATTCTCCCTCACTGAAGAAGCTTAACCTGGCTGGGTAGGTTATTCTTGG
>NW_007247719.1:142633-181566 GCF_000164805.1 Carlito syrichta | reverse complement strand
TGCCCTCCCAGGGCTCTGGGAGAGACCCATATTCTTCTTTTGGTTTTTCTTCATTTGTGTAGATTTTTTTCTCTCTCCCCCTTTCCCTCCCCTTCTTAATTCTGTTTTTCAGGGAAGGTGTGATTGCTTTTGTTTCACTTGTATTATCTGCTGTTCTTCCTTATGAGGGTCCTCTGGCTTTGTTCACTTTTGAGGTTGGAGTGTGGGCTGCGGGCTGTAATTTTTACAGTTTTGAGGTTTAATTGAGGGGAAACAGTGATTCAGAATCTGTATAGTGATTACAGCATCCACCAACAGGTGTATGAGCACACTGTAACCTATTTCCCACTGCCTTACAATCTGTGTGTGCAACGGGCTGTAGCTTTGGTCCCTGGAGCAAAAGGAGGTACAAAAGAAGAAAATAATGGAGGAAATGGGGGGGATCAATAGGAAGTTAGAGAGAAGAGTGAGAGGGAAAACAGACATACATACCAACTAACAGGTGAACAAAGAGACACAAGGCCAGAGAGAAGTGAAAAAAAACACAGAAGGAAAATCCCCTAAAGAATACTGGTAGCTACACAGAGACAGACCAATAAAATCATGAAACAGATAGTGTAAGTTAGGAAGCAAACAGTAGTGAGCAAAACATACAGTCAGAATGATAAAATCAAAGGTCAAAATAAGAGATTAGACTACCTCTGGAATCTTTCCTTAGTGTCTACAGTCACTTGAGCTCTGATCTCCAGCCTCTCCCCTTTGTTTTTGTTGCAGGCAGCTAGCCTGATGCCTGGGAAGTCTGTAATGCTTAGGTGTCTCTGTCAGCGTAGGGAAGGGGCTTTGTCTCCTGTTTCATGGCGTTACCTTAGCAACCATGGTGGAGGTTCTGATAGGTGGGTGGGGCAATGCAAATCTGCCTGGAGAATGGCGGAGGCAGTAGCTTCACTTTCACTCTCGGGGTTGCTCATCTGGGTCTCTGGGCAGAGGCACTGGGGATCAGCTGCACAGCTGGGCACTGGATCTGGGGTGTCACCAGCAGGCTGGGGTGGAGGAGAGGGTCGGGTGTTCCCTCCTCTGGAGCTGGAAGCCTCTGATCAGCACCTTACACAAGCTTGAGGTTCTGTTCCCTTACACAAGCTTGGGGTTGTGCATTGAGTGCCTCAGTCAGGGTGGGCCAGGTCTCCAGAGCTCCAAAGCTCCAAAGGGCAGGCAGTGGCCCTGGGTCACCTCACAGGGTACTTCACCCAGAAATGGGACCGGTGTCTCTGAGGGGCAGGTGTCCAGAGCCTCTCTGGGTGACTGGCAGCTTGGTGCTGGCTGCTGGGCGAGACAATGTAGCCAGGGAGGGAGCTGAGACCCGGGACTCCTGAGGAGGCGGGAGTCACATATAGTGGAGCAGCTGCAGCCGGGGGCCGCAATATCTGACCCTGTGTGGGACCAAAGGTCCCCGGGCCTTGTACTAGTGTGGCTGGTGGTGGGCAGGGGGCTGCAGGAAGAAAAGTAAGAGTCTTTTTGGGAACTTACATTCGGAGAGTCTCACAAATCCACCTATGCTGTCGCCATCTTACCGGAACCTCTATTGCACTTTAATGTAATATTTTAAATATGAGCTTCATGCTGTATCAGGTTGTACTTAGTTTTCAAACATTTTATATTGGATATGTGGAGCAAAAATGTTTGAAAAACATCGCTGAAACCCAATCCAAGTTTTTAAAAATAATCATTTAATTTTAATTCCCTTTTCACTTGATTTCAGAGTCATTGAAAAGCTATCTACAGTAGCATTTTCCAAACTTTCTCCATTTATTTCTCCCTGAATTCCTATGAAATCTGACTTCTGTCCTATCTCAATACTGAAATTGTTCAATCTTGCACCACTCTTCTCAAACTTTAGTGAGCTAACTCTTTGCATCCATTACTTGTTAAACATTTAGACTCTGATTCATTGGTTTTGAGGTAGGGTCTAGAAATTTGTCTTTTCAATAATAAATGTAGGTCACCATTTGCAGGTAGCCCACAGACAATTTAAAAAACAGTGTTTTAAAGTAGCTAATAATGTGACCTTATTTGAATACAACTTTCATTTCCTATTTCCTTAAAAGTTTTTCATTAATTAATTAATTCATTCATTCTTTCCTCCATCCAAAAAAGATGTATTAAGTGCATACTATGTGATCGGCTGTGAAAAAAATATATATAATTCTATTGTTCTTGCCCACAAGAGCTCATCCTCTGCACTCTTGGCCATCCCATCTTTTTTGAAATAGTCCCCTCCTTAGCTTTCATAATATATTGTCTTTTTTTTCTGTTTGTGCCTTGATTTTCACCCAGATATCCACCCAAGCAAAGGTTTCAGGTTTTAGCCTTGTCCGACTGTTTTTCCTGCTTTATATTAACAGTCATAAAGTTTAATTACTCCAAAATTTGTATTTGACCTTTATGTCAGTGTTTCTAAATCTTTCTTTTATTCCATCCACTCATCTGTACTGTGGTTCTAAATCTCAAGTTGCCTACAATAGCCTACCATATAAAGATGACTTTAGATCTATCTTTATGCTGTGGTAGCAATGTATAGGAGACAAAGTGTATTAATTATTCCACAAACTGATTACCTTGAGTAAAAATTTTTCTGCCTTTCATTTAAACAGAAGTGGTTTTATTGACTTGAAGATCAAGATTTTACATTTAAAAATAGTTTTAAAATATTATCTTGGACCTCAGAAGTTTAAAATCAATTGAAAATGTAGACTTGGATCCTGATCTTGAATAATATGAAATTAAATATCCATTTTAAAGTTAGCTACAATAAGTAAATGCACTTTCAATATCATAATTATCTGTAGATGTGGCAGTAACCTATTTTAATATTTAGTAAAATGTGACCCTTTGTTTCTAACCTTTCTAAATGACTAATCTTAAATAGATAGAAATAATTTATTATTCATTTTCTTCATTCAGTCATAAGAAAGTATAATGCAAATAACTTGATTTGCTGAGACAAAATTTCATATTAATATTATTTGCATTCTGCTCCAAAGTCAAAT
Organism: Carlito syrichta; assembly: GCF_000164805.1. Lineage (NCBI taxonomy): Eukaryota > Metazoa > Chordata > Mammalia > Primates > Tarsiidae > Carlito > Carlito syrichta. Next base: position 178,543 of record NW_007247719.1, on the reverse strand, counting down.
AAAATGGAAAATAGAAAGTATAATTCAGAGACATTAAACTTCTCAAATATGCTATGGAAGAAATAATATTCACATTATCTAAAATTGGTAGCCAACAAGATTAAATTTGTCAAAAGATGAGTGAATTGTATAAACTTTATTTAGTCATAAATAATAAAGCAAAAAATAAATTTTGTTATTTTAAATTGAAGCCTGTTTTCTCACTTCAGAATGGAAACTTGAAGAGAGGAACATAACATACAATTACAGAACAATATTGTGTGTGTGTGTGTGTGTGTGTGTGTGTGTGTGTGTGTGTGTGTGTACTATTTCAATGGAGCCATTTTCTTTGGAAGTTGTTTGTAGAAGCCTGCTTTATCATGCCAGATATATGATGAAGAAATCACATGATCCAACTGAAGCAGCCAAAGACTAGATTTGAATTACTAGAATAATCTGGATTAATATGGCCACAGTTATAAATAAGTTGAACTTTAAAATCCACAAGGACTTTAATTAAGGGTAAGTTCACTCATAAGTGGACCTTGAATGATTATCTTAATACCATAAGGAATGGATTGGCAGTAATAAGAAACTGCCAGGGGAGGGGAGGTGGACACACCTCATCGACAAGGGGACCTGCATAATGAACATTTGTATACCTAACACTGAATTGTACCCCACATCATTAAAATAAAAATAATTTAAACTGTATGATAAGAAAAGAGCCAGAAAAAAATATAAAAGAGAATTGAGAAATGTCAATATAACAACAACAACAACAAAAAGCAAAGTTTCTGGATATAAAAACAGTATAATATTGAATAAATAACAATCTTGTAATTCATATTTCATGTGGAGGGGATGTAAAACAGACAGAAAAATATACGTACATACATATAATATGACCCAAATCATGTTCCCAAAGTAAAAAAAACTTCAAGCAGTAAATTCTTTGTCACATAGTCAATAAAATAATTTGTTCATTTCCCATTACTACAGAAGTACACAAATAAACACACAGAATGTGACAGAGGCACATACACACATTCATATGGTGATAGGCACACAAAAAGAGACACACCAATCTCAGGTATAAATTATATTTAGAAAACCCCTAGAATATCTACTAATGTCTATCTATCTCAACTGTATGAAAATATAAGTAAAGCCTACAATTTCAAAGTTATCTGTTAATCAACATGTTTTAGTTTTAGTAAAGAAATTTATTCAAAAGAATACTCACATATATATGTCCATGTGTTATTTACATTCTCATAGTCATTAGATATAGAAAGCAATTACGTTAATATGCCATTTCATTTTGACACCTTGTCTTTCACAAGTAGATCCTCTCTCTCTCTATATATATATATATATTTATATATAAATAAACATATGTGTATATATATATACACCACACACACACACACACACACACACACACACACACACACACACACATATATGTATATATGTTAGTCATAATGACTGTTTAGATTTGGCAGTTGAATTAAGTAAAAAAAGTATACCATAAATAGCTTCAGAAAAGATTGTTAGTAAAAGTGTACTTACTATTTTTACAGATATTTGCATTCCATGGATTTTTACAAGGGAGCTTACACATCTAGAGTTGCACAGACATTTAATTCAGAATATATTTAGCAACTATGAACAAAGAATTGCTGAGTAATGGGAGGTATATATAGCCCATTTTCCAAAAGACTGATGGCCAAATAGGTGAAAACATTTTATAAAGAATAACTACAATAAAATCAAGATTTAAAAGTACTACAATATAACCATAAATACCATTTTAGGAAGACTCAGATCTTATTAACATCTGAATTTTTTTTTTTTTTGAGTTGGAGTCTCACTCTGTCACCCAGACTGGAGTGCAGTGGCTGCGCCTGGCCACCGCAGCCTCGACCTGCTGGGCTCCGGCGATCCTTCCGCCTCAGCCTTCCAAGTAGCCGGAATTACAGGCATGCACTACCACGCCTGGCTGATTTTTTGATTTATTGTAGAGATGAGGTCTCGCTGCCCAGACGGGTCTTGAACCCACAGGCTCAGGCAATCCACTCACCTCAGCCTCCCAAAGGCGCGGAATTACAGGCTGAGCCACCGAGACTGGCTAGCATCTGAATTTAGGAAGATAAATATAGCAACAGTATGAAAGGTGCATTACAGAGAAAAGAGAGGAAACCTGAAGATCAGGAGACAGCTGCAATAGTGTAGATATGAGATGACAAGAGGCTTGAACCAGACTGATGGAAATGGGAAGTTGGGGAAAAACACGAATAAAATCATGAAGTAATATCAACAGAGTCTGATGACTGATTAGACATGGATGCTGATATGAATCATGATTTGTCTTCTGCTTTTGGAAACCGAGAGGTTGATGAGGAAGTAGGAAATACAAAAAGTAGGAACAGCTGTTCAGGTAGAATGGGAGAACAGAGAATGCAAAAATGAATTCAATTTGTATTAGGTTGACTTTAACATTTCGGTGAATACTGATATGAATATGTTCATATGGTTTTTGAAATTTTTGATCTGTAGCTCAATACAGAGATCAAAGGTAGAAATCAAGATATGAGAATTTTCAGTGTGGAGTTGATCATTGACAGCTTATGAGTAAATCAGCTCACACAGAGATAGTTGTCACAGGGGGAGGAGAGAGAAAAGAGAGAGGAAAGAATTTAGGAAATTCTTTTAGTGTGAACCCAGGATTTTCAACCTAGGTTTCAAAGTTAAAGGAGTTTAGATTTAGGGGAAAAAACTTATTAAAATTGTTATACCAAAATCTAGATGAATTATACATAATAATACTGCAGGTAATTTTAAAGAAAATTAAAATTATACTGTTATATAAAACAGAACACAGAGTTCATGGTTACAAAGTTACAAAATTATAAGGTTACTAACTCTTAGATATTACATTGTTTCACTTAAACAGCAACAGCTAGAATACATTTCATGAGCCATTTTTATACTAATTATCTTTTAAAATCCTGAGATACAGACTGAAGAAATTCACAAGATACATATTATGTAAACAGCATTTCAAGCTGTCTTGGTTATATGAATTGTGACAACTGTGCACAAGAATGTAAATGCTTACCTGACGCTTCCACATGTAATTGGAAATCTCAATTAAATCAAGGCTGAGCATACATGTATATATTGAAGTTAACATTAATTAAAAGAGTTTAATAGTTTTATTTCTTTTAAATCTAATTAATGCCTACTTGGTCATGCAGACATAATGAGCTCCCTGAAAGGCTTACAGCTTATAAATGAGATGCTCTAAGTAAAATTCCATTTGATAAGTGCAACCTAGGTTTATCAGGAGGTCTGGCTTCAGGGACGCGTCTGGAATAAGCAACGTAAATGGGAAGCAACATAGTCATCTAGAGGGAAATCTTTGAACTGATCTATTCTCAGTTCCCTCACTGACATTTATGCGAGAAAAATCGCAAAAACAGTCTTGTGTCTTAGGTTTTCCTTTTATAAAACAATGTAAACAACAATCAACCCTTTCTCTAGATTGTGAGATGCTGTAAGGAGAGACAATTTAATCTGTGAAGTATTGCTAATCATCTAGAAATAGGCAGTGTAAAAATATAATTTGTCATTTTAAAGAGATTCTTTCAGAGGATTTTTATTGTTGAAAATATTTCTTTGGATGCCCCCTTATGTTTCATGTATTGTTACTTAAAAAAAAAAAAAAAAAAAAAGCCATAGTCTTCAATGCTAAATAAATTGCTAGCTGATAGTATGGGCAAAAATAGTAAGATGATTAAAAGGGAGGTTGAAGAGAGTTATTGTTTTCTTAAAAAGGTGAAAAATATTCACCTTTTTAAGAAAAGAAAAATATGAGTTAATGGTTCACTTAAGTGATGCCATGTATCTCTTCTAAGTAAGTTCATAAGCGTGGTTCAATTTAGAATGATCAAAGCAAAGTAACAAAGAAATGTAGAAAATTGCACTATTTGTGCTGTGTGAGGGGTAAAAAATGCTATCCTACTGTCCAAAATATAAGAAAAGAAACTTTCTGATCTTAAAACTGCTATAGGCTGGGCTTGGTAGTTCAGCCTGTAATCTCAGCACTTTGGGAGGCCGAGGTAAGTGTTTTGCCTGAACCCGTGGTTCAAGATTCACCTGGGCAACTTGGCAAGACCTCATCTCTACAATAAAAAAAAAAATTAGCCAGGTGTGGTAGCACATGCCTGTAGTTCTGGCTATTTGGAAGGCTAAGGCGGAAGGATCGCCAGAGTCCAGCAGGTCGAAGCTGTGGTGGCCGGGAGCGTGCCACTGCACTCCAGTCTGGGTGACAGAGTGAGACTCCAGCTCAAAAACAAGAACAACAACAATAAAAAGCTGCTATCAGTGCTTTGGTTTTTTTACATTAGAAAATAAAATTTGTTTTTACAAAAAAATGTATTGAACTTTGTTTTAATGTTAACTTTATTCTCATAAAACAGCGTTCTCTCTATCTGTACACACACACACACACATAGTTTCCTGTATAGAAAGTTTGCACTGCTTGCAACTACTTGCAAAAGATACAATAAATTTAGCTAAATAATGGTGTGTAAAGGGGATAACGTATGTGAACAATCCACAGAAGAGAAAAACTGAACATCCAATAAATGTGAAAAGCTCAGAATTATGAATGATCAAAAACACAAATGAAAGCTAGCAATAAAATGCATTTTAATGTTCACCACATTGGCACAATTTAAAATGTCTTAAAATATCAAGTATTGTCCATGATGTGCAGTTATGTGAGTAACAGGAAGTTACTCTCACTGATAATGGGGATCTAGATTAACAAAATAATTGTAGCAATATTATAAATATATATAAAATATGTACATATATACATACACAAACTCATATATGCATATATATATATTTGTCTTGCTCAATGTAGCTATGCAACAAATAAAATGAAGATGCAATACTCAATGACCATGTATTCCACTCCTAAATATATGATTATAAGGAACTGTCACACATATGCATGAGGAGACATGTTCAAAAAAGTTTCTTGCAGAATTATTTTCAATAAAATGAACACAGGAGAAAAATCACAAATTCTTCTTGGTATGAGATTAGAAAAATATATTTTGATAAAGTGATACAATTAAATATTACTCACAAAAGAAAATAAACTGAGATAAATTAATCAACATGGATCTAAATATAAAAACCATAATGCTAAAGAGATTAACTTGTTTAGTCACAAGAGAGTGTACAAAAAGAATACTGTGGATAGAAATGTTAAGAGTATGAGAGAGAGAAGTAGGCTACACAGTGAAGTACAAGGACAAATGTTAAGATTTACCGCATAACTACATTAAGCCAAACACATGTATATGTATGAGTTTGTGTATGTACATGTGTCCATATTTAGTGTATATGTATACATATATTTAGAATATATATTATATATATACACATAATTGTGTTGCATATGTATATATTTGGGATATATGAACACATGTGTATATTTATATGTATGATACACAGTTTAATGAAATTCTTTTCATCCCTGGCAGAGATTTTTATAGACATGGACAAACTTCTTCTGCAATTCATTTTAAAAAGTTGCATAGGCCCTAAAATAGCTAAAACAATGTTGAAAAATAAGAATATGATGGGAGAAATCAGTACTGATACCCAATAGTAAGGTCTTTCATATAGCTACAGTAATCAAGACTATGTGGTATTGACAGAGAGAGATACTCATACATCAATGGAAGAAAATGGAGAATCCATAAGTAGACCCACATAAACATATTCAACTGATCTTTGATAAAGTTGCAAAAGCTGTTCAATGGAGAAAGGATAGTATCAGAGCAACAGGACATTCATAGTCAGAAAAATGTACTGCCACTTAAGTATTACATAGTAAACACAAAGTAATTCAAAATGGATCACAGACTTAAATATGAAATATAGAAATATAAAGGTATTAGAAAAATAGAAAATCTTTAGGATCTTGCATTAAACAATTTATATAATTGACACCAAAAGCATGGTCCATAAAATACAAAATCAATGAATTGTACTTGTCAAATCTAAAAACTTTGCTACATGAACGAACTTGTTAAGAGAATGGAAATATAAGCTATGAAAAAATATTTACAAACAGCAAACCTGACAAGAGACTAGGGTCTAGAATATATTACAAATTTCAGTAAAAATCAAGCAATTCAATTAAAAATGGACAAAAAACATAGATATTTCACTAAATTTATATAAAGATGCTAAAAAAGTACATGCAAAGATGTTAAGCATCATTAGTCACTGGGAACATGCAAATTTAATCACAATGAGATATTCTACACATCCATCAAAATGGCCTAAATAAGAAATAGTGACAACATCAAGTGTTGATGGAGATGTGAAGAAAGTAGATATCTCATATACTGCTGGTGGGAATGTACAATGGTATAGACAGTCTTGAAAGCATTTTGACAATTTCTCATGAAACTAAATATGTGACCACCATATTATTGCATTGCATTTTACATTTTTTAGGGAAATTAAAACTTATCTTTATGCAAAAGCTTATACACAAATATTCATAATCGCTTTATTTGTAATCACCAAAATGTAGAAACAAATGTACTTCAACAGGTGAATATATGAACTGTGGTACATCCATACAATATAACACCATTCAGCAATAAAAATAATGAACTATTAGCCTGATGCCATGGCCCACACCTCTAATCTCAGTTACTGAGAGGTTGAGGTAGGAAGATTGCTTGAGCTTAGGAGTTTGAGGCTGCAGTGAGCTATGATTACATCACCACACACTAGCCTGGTGACAGAACGAGACCTCACCTCTAAAATAGTTTTAGAAAATAAAAATTAACTATTGAGCCGGGCTTGGTGGCTTAGCCTGTAATCCCGCGCCTTTGGGAGGCTGAGGTGAGTGGATTGCCTGAGTCCGTGGGTTCGAGACCCGCCTGGGCAGTGAGACCTCATTTCTACAATAAATCAAAAAATCAGTCGTGTGGTAGCGCGTGCCTGTAATTCCAGCTACTTGGAAGGCTGAAGTGGAAGGATCGCCGGAGCCCAGCAGGTTGAGGCTGCGGTGGCCGGGAGTGGCCACTGCACTCCGGTCTGGGCAACAGAGTGAGACTCCAACTCAAAAAAAAAAAAAAAAAAAAATTAACTATTGAAAACACACAACTTGGGTTAACCTAGAAGGAATTTTGCTGAGTGGAAAAAGTCATTCTCAAAAGGTTGCATATTATATGATTCTACTTCTAATAACATTATTGAAAGCACACAATTATAGAAATGGAGAACACATTAGTAGTTACCAAAAGTTAGGGTGGATTTTTATATAACAGGGATCCATGTGGGTAGAAACTTGTTCTATATCATGTCTGTATCCATGCCATTATCCTGGTTGTGATACTGTAATTTTGCAAGATATTACCATTGAAAAACTGAGTAAATAATACAAGAGATCTTTCTATATTATTTATTACAACTGCCTACAAGTCTACAAAATGAAATGTTTATTTATGAAATTCAGGAGATAATATCCTCATTATGTAAAACAGCTATGAAGTTATGTTTGCACAGGCAAATCACTTTGAAAATACAGTTCAACTAAGGATTGCAGTAATCATTTATTTTTCAAACTATCTATTAAACTGGATTAAATATATTGATGAATTGTTTTACTAGTTTGGTTTAAGTGCAATGAAAAAAATCTTGAGACAATATTCCTAAACTTTTCTTTAAAAATAATGGTTTTGGGGCCAGGCACGGTGGCTATGTCAGTAATCCTAGCACTTTGGGAGGCTGAGACAAGAGGATTGCTTGAGCCCAGGAGTTCAAGACCAGCCTGGGCAACATAGCAATACCTCATATCTACAACAATTTAAAAAAAAAAAGTATTTGGGAGTGGTGTTGTGCTTGTAGTCCCAGCTACTAAGGAGGCTGAGGCAGAAGGGTTGCTTGAGTCCAGGAAGTTAAGTCTGCAGTGAGTTGTGATTGTGCCAAAGCAGACACAAAGAGACAGAGAGTGAAACCCAGAATCGAAAGAAAGAAAGAAAGAAAGAAAGAAAGAAAGAAAGAAGGAAAGAAGGAAGGAAGGAAGGAAGGAAGGAAGGAAGGAAGGAAGGAAGGAAGGAAGGAAGGAAGGAAAGAAAGAAGGAAAGAAGGAAAGAAAGAAAGAAGGAAAGAACAATGTTGGAGCAAGTATATATTTTAGTTTTTTGTTGTTAGACTATCAGCTTTAATTTTGGAAGCATGATCCTGTACTTGAGTTGGGTAGACAGAATAATTACTGGAGGAATTGGTTAGTATGTAAATTGATTTCACATTTAATGATATTAGGTTTGTTTGTTGAGATCTAACTGTACGCATGACATTTTTCTAAAACACTACACAAGAATTATATCAGTTAATCTATGAAGTGATCCCACTTCTAGTAATAGTGAAATATCTTCTATTGGGCTGACATTTCTACAGATAATAACTATAAGTCCTAGACAAATCATTTAAAAAGTTACTTGAAGGCACTAGAGAGTAACAAAAAGCATACAGAAACTGGACAGTATTCTATACTTGGAAAAAAGGGAACGGCAGCAGCACTGAGTGAATTTGTCATTTGTATGGTTTTGAGCTTGAGGCTAGGACACAGAACACAAAACGTGGGCTAGCTACAATATGGATATAAACCTAGTCTTATTAACTTTAAAAATTAGAGAATAAAGTTCAGATTAACCACATAAGATGGATAGCAAATGAGACAATCCAAAAATCAATCAACTCAGTGTCATGACAGTACTTAGTAGCACAAAACATATACAGAACAGTTAGAGAAAGACAAAAGACAGAATACAAATATGTATTGAGTAGTACAGCACAGACTAGAAATAGAAAGGGAGACAGACTTCTCTTAAAAATTAAATCACTGTGGATTGAAGTGTTCTGGGAAAACTATGTGGAGGAGGTAGAACTGGGTATTCAAGGATAAAAGAAGTATAAATAGAGGAAGTTACTTTAAGCTGTGAGTAGCATATGCAATTACACTGAATTAAGTGTACAATCTTGTGAAGGACAGTAAAAAGATTAGTCTATTTTGCTTTATATCATGCATGAGTAAGTCAACAAGACAGTTAAGTATCTGTAACTACTGGACTAACTATACACAAATAATTAATGTGTCAATGTTATACAAGAAAATCCTTTCTTATGGTGTAGCCAAGGGCTCTCTCAGGCCTATCCTGCTTTACAGTTTTGTGAAAGACTTGACTGGGGTCAGAGATGACTGTGCACATATTCAGTGAAGATGAGAGAATGGTCAAATAAACTGCTGAACTTTTTTTTTTTTTGAGTCGGAGTTTCACTCTGTCACCCACACTGGAGTGCAGTGGCATGCTCAAGGCTACCGCAGCCTCTACCTGCTGGGCTCAGGTGATCCTTCTGCCTCAGCCTTCCAAGTAGCTGGAACTATAGGCATACACCACATTTTTGATATATTGTAGAGATGAGGTCACGCCAAGTTGCCCAGTCTGGTCTTGAACCTGTGGGGGACATTTTTAATATGCAAAAATCTTTTACCAAGTTGGAAAAAAAATGGCCAAATATATCAAGATAATATGTAATATATATTTGTAATGAAATAAGTACAAAATATAATGAAATGTTTCTGACAAGTATAAAAATTACTTCCGGATTTTATTACACATTCATTCTTTGAGCTTTAGTTCTGCCATCTGCAAACAGAACTGACTGGATTATATTACTTCAGTAATTTCTTGCAATTCTCAATTTCTAATTCTTTACATCATAGTTAGATATGACTTTAAAAATAGCCAATATGATTTTAGGTGAATTAATAGGAGATTAAAATAAAGATAATCTAGTTCATGCAGGTCTCAGCACATTTGATCTCATATCTTTTAAGCACAAGACAGACTGGAGTTTGTCCAGAGGCAATAGATTCCATGGTAAAGAAAACAGGAACTATTCTAACTGAAATAACAAAATATCTGTCACCATTCTTCAAAGACTTTCCATTGCATTTAGAGTGAGTGTGTGTGTGTGTGTGTGTATGTGTGTGTGTGTGTGTGTGTGTGTGTGTGTGTGTGTGTGTGTGTGGTGTGTGTTTACTGTGGTCTAAAAAGTTCTATCTGATGTGGCTCATATGTATCGGAACAAAACTTAGAAATGTATCCATGGTGGAACTCAAGCAGTAGGGACTATTCAAGATATTTCATAGGCAAATCACTAAAAATAGAAATTTTCAAATTGATTTTAATGATATTCAGAAAAGTCAAGTAAAAATCAATCCCCAGTTGTGCTGCTTGATAGATGACCCAGCCCACTTACACTTCAGCATCATTTTGGTTGGTTTACTATACCTCCAACTCACTGAATTTCAGCTTTTTGCCTTACAGTTTTCACAGATTTGAGTTCCTTTTCTTAAAAAATACTACTGCCTGTAATCCCATGCCTTTAGGAGGCAGAGGTGAGTGGATTGCCTGAGCCTGAGGGTTCAAGACCCACCTGGGCAGGCAAGACCTCATCTCTACAATAAAAAAAAAAAAATTAGCCGGGCGTGGTAGCGTGTGCCTGTAGTTCCAGCTACTTGGAAGGCTGAGGCGGAAGGATCGCCGGAGCCCAGCAGGTCGAGGCTGCGGTGGCCGGGAGCGGCCACAGCACTCCAGTCTGGGCGACAGTGAGACTCCAATTAAAAAAAAAAAAATACTACTGCCAATTTTTCACTTGTCTAAATGCTAACTTTCCTTCAAGCTTCAGCTTAAAATCACTTCTTCAAATACGTCATTTAATATATACCATTTACAAAGAGGCTATCTTGTTATACTTTCCTTAATGAATCATCCAACCTGATAGTCATACTCTTTAGTGTTCTTTCATAGCTCCTATAATGAAAGATTATTACATAATTATTTGAATTTTTTGAGGTGAGATCTTTTTTTTTTTTTGTTAACTGAGAGTGTATATCTGGAACCCTTCAAATTTTGTTTATTGGAGCAAGTTAAGTGAGTTTCAATTCTGGAGCAGAGCCCTATAAAGAGAAAAAAAAGAGCAAGTAGTTTAATTGTTTTACATAACAAATTGAGAAAGATTCTGAATTTCTAGGGACAGCCTGACAGAGTAAAAATGAGGTAACAGAAAAACGAAGAGATGATGTGAAAAATGAGATCAGATAGAAAAAATCATAAGGTTAAGCCAATAATGAAAGAAGCTGGCAATGAAAAAGTCTCAGTGGTGGCAATGACCAAGTGATACGGATAAACATAACAATACCTTTTGGATAGCTGAATATGTAATAACAATTTTATTTTAGTTATTTTGTAATAACTTTTCAGAAATAATTACTGTACTTAGGGTTCAGTATGGACCATTCTATATTTATTTATATTTGTCTATTTGTCCTAGAAATAGCCCCAAGTTGACTTATTTTGTTTACTACTGGTACCCTATAGAGTGTGTTCCACTTAAAAATAAGATATTGTTCTCACAGTTGTTTTTATTAAATTATGTTTTATCCCATAGCTGCTTTTTGTCCTCTATTACAAATTTGTGGAAATTTTCTCGTGATAGAACAAATATTAATTTAAGATTTAATTATACCATTATAAAAATTAAACATGCTTATGGTATGTGTGTGTACTTATTTTTGAGGCATCACCAAACCCTGAACAAATACCATTCAAATATAATGGTACATAGTTCACAGAGAAACTGTTTTGTAAAAGAAAATAAAAATTCCATTTCATTTTGTCTAGGAAATAATGACATAACCTAATTTGTATTTCTTGTAGAAAGGCAAAGAAAACATTTGAAATCAATATTACATCAAATATTATATTTTTCCAAGCCATTATTGAGTACCTACAGTTTGCAATGGTACTATTTCAAGCTGCATTCACTCTCCCCACCCAATCTCCAGACACACACGGTTTGGCCTGAAACATTCCTATGTTTCTTCTAATTTTTTTCAAGGAATATATTGAAGTTCTCAAAATAAAGTGAATTAGCATTTTTTTCACATAAAAATAGCACATCTATAGTATAGCATTATTTAGGAGGAGACAAGGAACAGTGAAGAATTAAAAATAAGATATAATAACTTAAAAATGTTAGAATTACTGATCTAATAATAAATTATAGGATGTTCAGAAATAAATATAGCATTAACTAAAATAATTATTCAGTCATTGCAGGTATATAGGTAAATAAATAGATCAGAGACACGATGGTGGCTCTCTGAGCCAGTTGCTTCTCTAAGTAATTGGTTCAAAGTGGATTACAGCTAACTATGATGCAATTTTCAAGTCTCAGGCAGCTCTTTATCACTCAATGTGAAATGAGGTGATAATTTATTTCACTGCATGAGTCACCAACATATGAATCAAAATGAAGCATAATGGAAAACTTTATTTGGGCATATACTGAGAGGAAATAAGAAGTCAAAGGATCTCAAAACAAGTTCAGTCTGACAATTCAGCAGTTTGGCAGATGATACGGATGGACTAAAAGACAAGGTGTTAAAAAAAATTCAGAATTAAGAAAATAAGGAAGGCAGAGTAAGACAACGTCTCCAGGAAAACATTAGTAAGGAACAGCTTTCTAATATCATCAGAATAAAATCTAGGGGAAATAAGAGATAATTAACAAAAACCGACTTTTTGCATGCTCTCCTGTTCTAGAATAACACTGTCTACTAAGTGTATGCATAATAGGTTCAACATATATTGATTATCTCCAGAAGGATATGGTTCTGCAAAATTGCTTATATACTAAAAACATTGAATTGTACACTTTAAATGGGTGAATTGTATGGTAGGTGAACTATATATCAATAAAACGTTTTAAAAATGGAAATACACATAATATAACAAAAACAATAGGAATCATTTTAAATAATGCAAACCACACGAAAATACAGCACTTATTTACTACACTGTCTACCAGTCTTATGAAAAGTTGCATACAGGCAATAGTTCATTTGATTAAATGACTAGTTTCACTCTGTAAATTTCAGAAAACAAAACAATTGACACAAAAAACTTGGTTATTTTAGTCATAGACATCTTCTGTGAAGAGTATGTCACAGACTTGACAAATAAATGATTTATGCACAAGGATACTTTTTCATTCCAGATTTCTAATGATTATCTTTCTGCAAAAATCTATTATATATGGTTAGCTGAAGGGAAATGAATAATGTGTTTTATACTGAGTTATGAATTTTCAGAGAAAGCAGTGTTTTGATGGAGAGTAAAAATGAAATGCTACTGAGAAAGTTACATGAGATTTCAAAAAATTGTCCGTTAAAGCTTCCATGCTAATATTTCAGATGAGTAGCCAAGTATGCTATGTGAATTGGCTTCTTTAAGGATTCAGAAAAGGTGGTATGTGTGCCACAGGTTTCCCCAAATGAGAACCAGGAATGGAGCAACATTCTTTTAAAAGGGAATTGGATCTTTCTTACTACATTACATATATCAAGTAATTTACATATATTATTTAATATTCAATATACTTTTTCAAGTTAGTTATTGTTACCTTCATACTAATAGTACAGGAATCTAGTTATCAATATTGAATATATTAACCAAAGCTCACTTATTTAAATGTTGGAACTGAAATGCAAAGCGTCACATTCACCTGACCCCAAAGTTTGTTCTCTTTCCTACACTATTCTACTGCCTTCATAATCGAGCTCAATGAGTCTGAATAAGAAATATCAAACATTATGAGTCTTCACATGGAAAAATGGATTGATTAATATAATGAGCTATACATACAAACGTATACAATTATAAATTGCAATACTAAATACATATATGTATATACATATATATTCAAGTAAATCATCACTTTCTGATTGCTAGATACCAAATATTGAATTCCTCATTAATCTAAGCTATTTTCAAACTCTGTATGGCTATTTTAATTTTCAAACATCAACTAAAAAGTCTGCTTTAACTAAACTTAATTAAGATTAATTCAATTATGATAAAATTCACTTGCAGTTCATGGTGATAAATTTGGTAAAACTAAAAGGTAAAGCCTTTTATTTTCAAAACCTGCATTCTCACAAACACAGTATTAAAATAATTTTTCAATCTATCTCAAAATTATGACACAGTTCAAACCATTTGTAGGTGAAACCAAAGTTCAGTTATAGGAAAGTCCTAAACATTAAATATTTATGGCCATTGTGGATCATTTCACTGTTTGAGAAATTGCTACTTTATATTGTGATCTAAACTAGATTTTTTAAGAATTATTTTTAATTATAAAGATTCAGGGTACAATTCAGGATTAAGTATAAAAACATTGGTTATGCAGATACCCTTGTTGATGAGGTATGCCTCTCCCTCTCCTAGAAGTTTCCCTCAACTGCCAATCCCACCCCTACTCCCCTGACATTTTCCCATTACTACCAAATGCTTTCTTATAGTATTATAATTGTTCAAGATCTGCTTATGCATGAGAAGGTATGGTACTCTGTTCTTTGTTTCTGTGATAGATCACTGAGTATGATCAACTCCAAAACCATACAAGTTGCTGCAAAGTCCATATATCTGTCCTTCTTTATGGCTGCATAATATTCCACTGTGTATATGTACCACATTTTCTTTATCCAGTTCAGCTTCCATGGGCAACATGGTTGGTTCCATGTTCTTGCTATTGTTATTAGAGCTTCAATGAACATATGTGTGCAGATATCTTTTTTGTAGAATGCTTTGAGTTCCTCCGGGTATATTCCCAATAGGGGAATTGCTGGGTCATATGGAAGGCCAATTTCTAGTTCTTTCAGGAACTGCCACACTGTCTTCCAAAGATGTTGCACTAGTTTGCATTCCCACCAGCAGTGTAGAAGCTAAACTGGGAGGCCAGGCTCGGTAGCTCAGCCTGTAATCCTGTGCCTTTGGGAGGCTGAGGTGAGTGGATTGCCTGAGCTCGCGGGTTCGAGACCTGCCTGGGCAGCAAGACCTCATCTCTACAATAAATCAAAAAAATCAGCCGGGGGTGGTAGTGCATGCCTGTAATTCTGACTACTTGGAAGGCTGAGGTGGAAGGATCGCCGGAGTCCAGCAGGACGAGGCTGCGGTGGCCGGGAGTGGCCACTGCACTCCAGTCTGGGTGACAGAGTGAGACTCCAACACACACACAAAAAAGAAGCTAAACTGCGTTCTTAAATTGTGTTTTCTTTCACCCTGAGTCAACCTATTTGTTCTCAGTCTCAGCCCTTTGAGCAATCCTACTTCATCTTGATGAGTTTCAATTATAGTCTCTCAAGCTTGGGTCAATTTGTCCTTTTTTGAGAATTGTTATGATTATAGTGTCTGTTTTAAACCTTTCTGTTAACAGGCTGCATTTCCCATGTCATTGCAAATTTTAGAAAAATTTTGTTTCTACCTTTCCATTCACCATACTCTCCTTCTTCCTACCAGAGACTGTAGTTAACACACAATTTTCACCTCTCCATTTAACATTGTTAATGAAAAGTGATTCTGAGAGGCACAAGGACTGTATAGAGATGGAATGTGTAGGTGTGTGAGGACAATACAGTTCATTTATTTACAGCAAGATTCTTGAACTCCAGTGACCCTTCCAAATATGCTAATTTACTATGCCAAAGAATGTTGTACATTATGAAGAATAACTTATTTTAATTTAATAGAAATGATAAATACACTTACAAAATGGAACTACACATTCAACAGGGAAACAGATTGTTTTGAAAAAATGCATTTGAACTTTGCAAAAACTTGGATGGATTTAGAGTCTATCATACTCAGTGATTTATCACAGAAAGAAAGAACAGATTACCACATGTTCTCACTCTTAATCAGACCTTGGACAATTATCATAATACTATAAGAAAGGGATTGGCAGTAGTGGAAAACCGCCAGGGGGTGGGTGGGATTGTCAGTAATGGGAAACTTCCAGGGGAGGGTGGGCACACTTCATCAACAAGGGTACCTGTATAATGAACATTTGTATATCTAACCCTAAAGATTGTACCCCACATCTTTAATAAATATAAAAAACCAAAATAATAATAATAATAATAATAATAAGGAAAAGAAAAAATGCATCTGTTTTCTACCAGGAAATGTTTAATTCTACTTCTTTCTATATTTCCTGCAAATGATATCAGGTAAATTGACATTATCTTGACACTTTAACTTGCTGATATTTCTGTAACAATATTATAGCATCCTGATGCCTTTTTTGGTGAAAACCTGCTTAGCAATGTATATATTGCAAAATATAGCATATATAGCATTGTATATATAATGTTTGTGTAAGTATATATGCATATATTATGTCTATACATATATATGTGTGCATGTGTGTTTGTGTGTATAGATACACATACATAGATTCTCCTCATCACTAGTGAATTCTGTAGGTACCTACTGGCTAAAATATATTTGTAACACCAAAACAAATAATCACAGTGTTATTATGGTCATTTGAAATCATGCATAGGGCAGAAAAAAAAAGAATCACTCAATGAATAAGCATATCTCCAGCTGAGGTCAAACAAGGCTAAACTCTGCTATTTTTGTTGCAGCTGTCATACTGCAAATGACAGCCTTTTCCCAAACTATATAATGTTGCATTTATTGCATTTTTGTGCTTTTTATTAGGACTTTACTGTTTAAAATGGTTCCTAAACATAGTGCTGAAGTATTTAGTTTTTCTAAGCGCAAGAAGGCTGTGATATGACTTAAGGAAAGATGTGTGTGTTAGGTAAGCATATTTTACACATGAATTGTAGTGCTGTTGGCCATAGATTCAATGTTAATAAATCAACAGTAGATATTAAATAAGGTATCTTTAAACAAATATATATTAAAAAGTGTTTGTATTAAACAGTTGATGAAAATGTTACGATCAGAGACTTGCTGGAACCAACCCTGTATTTCACCTAGGATCTATGCTTCGACATTTGTTAATTCAGTGCTCACAGTGACTGTGGAGAACATAATTACTGCAAATAATGAAAATTTACTGTATGTGTATGTGCATGTGTGTATTTCACAAAAATTAGCATATTTAAAATAATAATAACAATGCAAAGGCAAGAGACAATAGAAAAATAGAGCTAAAATGCTATTGGTGATTTACATTAGAAAGTATGGGGAAAAAGGAGTTATGACAGGAAATCAGACCAAAATTTTAAATTATGAAGACTATGTGAAGTGTGAATTTATATAAACTATTACTAAAAATAAAACTTATCCTAAGTGTACACTATACCTTGACATGTTTACTAATAAATGTATGAAATCATCAAAACAATCAAGATACTCAAAATATTTCCTATTTCATATTAATCTACTTCTTCTTAAATCTCTAATTAAATGTCTAGTTACGTATATGGTTCATGGCTATGTAAAAAATACACGTGCTTTGTGGGTGCATATTTAAAATACTTTACAGATTGAAGTTGATGTAAAACAATTCCAGGGTAGTCTTTGCTCACATATTTTCAAAATTATAGGAACCACATTTCTGTTTGTACAGTCTAGGTACGTTAGAAATGACTTATTTTCAATGGTGTTATAAAATTACAAAGAATTATTTATATTTTAATTTTTCCTAGCTAGTAGTTTTTTTTTTAATTAAAAAAAAAAACTGGTACCATTGAAATTTGCTCTTTTCATTTTTATCTATTGTTACAACTTGCAAGACACCTCCAGAAAGTAAATAGTTTATTAAAGCTAGTTTGCAAATTGTTTTTTGTTTTTTTAAGTTTTTTTTTTTTTTTTTTTTTGAGTTGGAGTCTCACTCTGTCGCCCAGACTGGAGTGCAGTGGCCGCTCCCGGCCACAGCAGCCTCGACCTGCTGGACTCCGGTGATCCTTCCACCTCAGCCTTCCGAGTAGCCGGAATTACAGGCGTGCGCTACTACGCCCAGCTGATTTTTTTTTGATTTATTGTAGAGATGAGGTCTCGCTGCCCAGGCGGGTCTTGAACCTGCGAGCTCAGGCAATCCACTCACCTCAGCCTCCCAAAGGCGCGGGATTACAGGCTGAGCCACCGAGCCCGGCTTAAGTTTTTTAGCATTAAGTAAAGTTTAATTGTTGACTGCAAAGCAGTATTAATTCTTTCAGTGTCTCATTGGAAGTCCATTTGAAAAACATTCGATTCTTTTTTTTTTTTTTTTTTTTTTGAGAAAGCAGAATTTATTAAGAGGACAGAAAAGTCACCACAGCGGGAGGGGACCCCAGGGGGTTGCTCTCATTAGATTATTAACTGAAAAATTACTCCATCATCATTCTGGTTGTGCATATAAACACAAAAAGATTACTTATAAAATTCACCATCAGAAGGCAACCAAAATCTCATTTTTTATTACAGAATGTGTAAGGTCTGAACCCACAATAAATAAATATAAATTAAAACACAAATAAGTTAAGTCTTGTATATGCTCTTGCAATGTGATTGCTTTTTCTCTATTTGGTAGCAGAATATTTGTCTAGGTCCTCAAGGAAGAAAACTATGAATATTGTTTTCTTCTAGAAGAAAATATGGATAAAATCTTTAGTAATTATAATCGTCTTTCAAGTAGAGTTAGCTTTAACCAAGTTTAGTTTCAGCAAGAATTTTACAATAGGTAATTCTTACATTCAGCATCTTTCCTCACTTTTCATTTTGGTGATCAATTTATATGTGGCATTCTTTTCTCATGCTGTTCTACATTGCCAAATACCCTCAATCCCAGTCTTCCCACTATGTGCAAGACTCAGAGCCTACTTTTCCTTCATTTCCTCTTGTATTAATGCAACCTTAGTGCATTCTATTACTCTTAAAGATATTTTCATCTGGACAGGCGATTAAAATTAAAATTAAAATGATAGAATACAGGTCATAAGTAACAGATGTTTGAGAAGATGTGCATGTGTGTGTGCACATGTGCAGTCCTCTAGACACTAGAAATACTTCTACACAAGTAGATAATCTAACAAGGAAGGCTTTTATCTAATCCACAACAATTTAGACAAAATTTATTTTTAAATAATATTCCAGAATTCTTTAAGGAACATAAAAGCTAAATAATTAATCTTCAATTTAATAATATTAATAGATAGTAATCTAACTTAAGCCCTCATGTTGGAGTTTAGTTCCATTTATTTCTTTTCATAACCCAGTGGAAATAGGGCAAGAATATACGTTTCATATATCTAATGATATTTACTAAACATTCTTATAATCCACTAATCTAAATGTAGTAGATGGTTTCATAACACAAGCACATGTAAACAAATTGAATTTAACTTAAATAATTTGATTATCTTTCATGATATTACCATTCTTCTCACATTTAGAAACACTATGGCATTTTTATCTCTTTTCTCATTTATATTGCATCCCCAGCCTAGGTTAGAGTATGAGCCTTCCCACCAATCTCTAGGCTTCATTGTTTCCTACTTCATTGCATCTTTCATCTTGTCATAAGAGCTACATTCCTAAAACACAGATTAAATCATGCCATTGCCTTCCTTCAAAACCTGTTATGATTTTCCATTGCCTTTGTCATACAGTCTATACTTCTTAGCATGAGATTCATTATCTATTTTCAACCTAATATTAACAAAATTTGTAAAAAAATCCAATTTGGAAAGAGAAATCACAAGCACAAATTATTACAGTATAAGAATATAAATGTCTATATGTGAAAATAAGTAAAATGCAATTTATTTTACCAAACATATATATAGCATCTATCTGGTCTTCATCTTCCTTATGAATCCTGTAATTTAGTATAAATTAAACAAAGATATGTACTCCAACTAGAATACAAGACAGAATGTGATATGTATCATGTGTAAAGTCTTACAAAAGTATTTATTTATTATTTTTTGTGTTCTAATTATAAAGACGTGGGGTACAATTCAGGGTTAGGTATACAAATGTTAATTATGCAGGTACCCTTGTTTATGAGGCGTGCTTCTCCCTCCCCTGGCAGTTTCTTTCAACTGCCACTCCCACCTCCGTTCCCCTGACAGTTTCCCATTACTGCCAATGCCTTTCTTATAGTTTTATGATAATTGTTCAAGGTCTGCTTATGACTGAGAACATATGACATTCTGTTCTTTGTTTCTGTGATAGATCACTGAGTATGATAGACTCCATCCATCCAAGTAGCTGCAAAGTCCATGTGTTTGTTCTTATTTATGGCTGCATAATACTCCATTGTGTAAATGTACAACATTTTCAAAAATCCAGTTCAGCTTTGATGGTAGCATGATTAGTTTCATGCTTTTGCTATTGGGAATAGAGCTGCAACAAACATGCTTGTTCAGATAGTTTTTTGTAGAATGATTTGAGTTCCTCTGCGTATATTCCCAATAGGGGAATTGCTGCAACATATGGAAGGCCAATCTCTAATTCTTTCAGAAATTGCCACACTGTCTTCCAAAGAAGTTGCACTATTTTGCATTCCCATCAGTAGTGTAGAAGGATTCCTTTTTCTCTGCATCCTCACCAGCATCTGTTGTTGTTTTATTAATGATAGCTATTCTTACTGGCATTAAGAGGTATCTCAATGTGATTTTGATTAGCATTTCTGTGATGATTAGTGAGGTTGAGCACTTTTACATGTATCTGTTAGCTGCCTGTATATCTTCTTTTGAGAAGCGTCTGTTCATGTTTTGCCCACTTTTGAATGGGGCTGTTTGTTTTTCTCCTTTTGTCACATTTGAGTTCTTGTAGATCCTAGATGTTAGGCCATTGTGAGATATACAGTTGGCAAATATTTTTTTTCCCCATTCTGTAGGCTGTCTCCCTGCTCTCTTGATGGTTTCTTTGGCTTTGCAGAAGCTTATCAGTTTGATGAGGTCCCACTTATCTATTTTATTTCTTATGGTATGGGCACTTAGTGCTCTGATCAGGAATTGGTTGCCAGTTCCAATTTCTATAGAGTGTTTCCTGTGTTTTCTAAGATTCTTATAGTTTTAGGTTTTACGTTTATGTCTTTGATCCATTTAGAAATAATTTTTATGTATGGTGATAGGTAGGGGTCTTGCTTCAACCTTCTGCATCTCACAGCCTTTTTTTCCCAACACCATTTACTGATTGAGTTCTCTTGTCCCCAGTGATTGTTGGTGGTGGTTTTATCAAAGATGAGTTAGCTGAGAAATTATGACTTTGCTTCTGGAATCCATTGGTCTATATGCCTGTTCTTGTACCAATACCAGGCTCTTTTGATTACTGTAGCTTTGTAATAAAGATTGAAGTTTGGAAATGTGATACGTCCTGCTTTGTTTCTTTTGCTAAGGATTGTTTTGACTCATGGTAGTTTATGTTTCCATATGAATTTCTGTATTGTCATTTCCAGGTCTAAGAAGAATGATGTTGGTAATTTAATGGGTATTATGTTGAATCTATAGAATGCCTTTGGTAGGGGAGACATCTTAAAAATGTTGATTCTTCCTATCCATGAGCATGTAATATTTATCCATTTGTTTGTGTCTTCTTGGATTTCTTTGAGCAGTGTTTGTAGTAATCATTGTAAAGGTCTTTCACTTCTCTGTTTAGGAAAATACCAAGGTATTTCTTTTCTTTTCTTTTCTTTTTTGTGGCTATTGTGAAATAGGGTTTTGTTTTTAATTTGGGTCTCTGCCTACTTGTTGTTGGTGTATAAGAATACAACTGTCATTTCCACATTTATTTTGTACCCTGAGATTTTGCCAAAGCCCTTTATCAGTGCAAGCAGGTTTTTGAAAGATTCTCTTGGATTTTCAGGGTATAGGATCATAGATAACTTGAGTTCCTCTTTTCCTATTTGGAAATCCCTGATTTTCTTTGCTTGTCTACTTGTCCTAGCTAGCACTTCCAACACAAAGTTGAACAAGAGGGTTGAGAGTAGGGAGCCTTGTCTTGTTCCAGTTTTCAGAGAAAATGCTTCCAGTTTCTGTCCATTTAGCAATATCTTACATGTGGGTTTATCATAAATGGCACTTACTATTTTGAGGTATATTCCTTCTTTACCTAGGTATTTGTTGGTTTTTATCAAGAAGGGGTGCTGGATTTTATCAAAAGCTTTTTCTGCATCTAATGATATAATCACAAGATTCTTGTTTTTATATCTGCTCATGTATTTAATGACATTTATGATCTTTTGAATGTTGAACCAGCCCTGCATCCTGGGGTTGAAGCCTACTTGGTCATGGTGGATGATTTTTGAGATGTGCTTTTGGATCCAATTTGCTAGAATCTTGTTGAGGATTTTTGCATCTATGTTCGAAAGGGATATTGGCCCGTAGTTCTCTTTTTTTGTTGGATCTTTACCCAGTTGGGATATCAGTGTGGTGCTAGCTTAGTAAAATGATTTGGGGAGAATTCCATCTTTCTCAATTGTCTGGAATGCTTTCAATAGGATTGGCATTAGCTCCTCCTTGTAAGTTTTGTGGAATTCTCCTGGAAAGCCAGATGGTCCAGGGATTTTTTTTTTTTTTTTGGTAGGTAATTTTTGTATGACAGAGTCAATTTCCTGGGTGTTTATTGGTCTATTTAGGGTCTCAGTGTCTTCTTGTTTCAACCTGGGGAGGTTGTGTGATGTCAGAAAGTCCTCCATTTCATTTAGGATATCAGGTTTGTTTCCATATAGGTGTATATAGTAATCACTGACAATTCTTTGCATTTCTTCAGGGTCAGTTGTGATTTGATCTTTTATATATATGATTGTGTTTATTTGTGCTTTTTCTCTCTTTTTCTTGCTCATTCTTTCTAGGGGTCCATCAATCTTGTCAATTTTTCAAAGAACCTGCTTTTTGTTTTGTTGATGTTTTCTATGATATTTTTGTCTTCTATGTCCTGTATTTGGGCTCTGATTTTGGTGATTTGGATTCTTTTGCTAAAATTGAGGTTTTGGTTGTCTTCTCTTTCCAGCTCCCTTATTTGATTTGTTAGGCTCTCAACTTGTGATCTTTCTGTTTTTTTAATGTGTGCTCGTAGAGATATAAATTCCTCTCTTAGAACTGCTTTCATATTATCCCAGTGGTTTTGGTAAGATGCTTTTTCTTTTTGTGTTTTTCCAGGAATCTTTTAATTTCTACTTTGATTTCTGTGTTGACCTTGTAGTTGTTCAGCATCATGCTGTTTAGTGTCCATGTCTTATGTCTTTGTGTACTTTGGGGAAATTTTGTTGGTGTTGATGTTTATCTTTATTCCACTGTAGTGGTCTGAGAAGGTGCATGGCAATATTTCAACCTTATGGAATTTGTTTATGCTTGATTTATGGCCAAGGATGTGATCAATCTTGGAGTATGTTCCATGTGGTGATGAGTAGAATGTATATTCTGTGGTTTTTGGGTGGAATAAACTGTAGGTATCTATTAAGGACATTTGGTCTAGTGTCAAGTTAAGGTTCTGCATATGTTTGTCGATTTTTTTGCATCAGTGTTCTATCTACGGCTGTTCTTGGGGTACTCAAGTCCACTGCTATAATAGTGTTAGAGTCAATATCTTTTTTTAGTTTACTTAGTAGTTGCTTTATAAATGCTTCTGCACCTGTGTTGGGTTCATATGTGTTTAGGATGGATATTTTTTGTTGATGGATTGAAACTTTTATCCTTTTGCATTGTCCTTTTGCATCTTTTTAAATTTTTGATAGCTTAAAGGTTATTTTGTCTGATATTGTGATCATGACTCTTGCCTTCTTTTGTGATCCATTTGCCTAGAAACTACTTTTCCATCCTTTAACTTTGAGTCTGTGTGCGTCCCTTGTGTTGAGATGATTTTCACGGATGCAGCAAATGATTGGGTCATGGTTTCTTATCCCATTTGCCATTTTGTGTCTTTTTAGTGGTGCATTTAGTATGTTTACATTCAGGCTGATTATTGAAATGTGATTGTTTATCCCTGCCATGAAATTCTTATAAAGTTTTTTCTTTGCTTGCTTGTTTTCTTTTGGCTTTGGGGTTCATGTATGTGTGTGTTTTCAATTTTCTTGTTGCGCTGTATTCTCTGTTGATTCTGTGCTCTGCTGTTCTCTTGGGAAGTGTGCTGTCATTCTTTTATTTCTTTCTTCTGTGCTTCATAACTTTTTAAGTGTCTCTTGTAGAGCAGGTCTGGAAGATGCATAATCTCTTAGGGATTGGATACCTAGGAAGAATTTTAATTCTCCATCACTGATGAAGTTGAGTTTGGTTGGTTAGGAAATTCTTGGTTGAAATAGTTTATCTTTCATGACTTTGAATATTGAACTCCAGTCCCTTCTTGCTTGCAGTGTTTCTGCTGATAGTTCTGCTGCTATTCTGATTGGTTTTTCCTGGAAGGTCATCTGACCTTTCCCTCTTGCTTCCCTTAGGGTTTTTTCTTGTGTGGCTACTTTGTTTAGGCAAATTACTATGTGTCAAGGGTTTGATCTTCTCATCTGATGTCTTGTGAGGGCTCACTGAGTGTCTTGTTCTTGACTAGTCACAACTCTGATGAGACGAGGAAAGTTTTCTTGGATTTCCTGCTGGAATACTTGCTCCAAGGTGTTCTCTATTTCCTTTTCTTCTTCTGGAATAGCAATCAGGTGTAGGTTCAGCCTCTTGATATAATCACACATCTCTTGTAGGTTTTATTCTTCTTTCTTAGTTTTCTTTCTATATTTTTTACAGATCAGTTTAATTACATGTTCTTGTCTTCAAGTTCTGAAATTCTTTCTTTGCTAGATTGATTCTGCTTTCCATGATTGTCATCTTGATTTTTTTTTTTCTGGGTGAGATTTTTTATTGCCAAAATCTCTGTTACAAGTTCTTTCAGTGTTGCATCTTGTCTTTCCTGAGTTTTATTCACTCTTTCTATCCATTCTCCAATCCCTGTTATATTTTGGTGCCAGCTGTTGGTGACTTTCATTATTTGGGCACCAAGTTCTGACTTTTCAGGTGTTTTCTCTTTGTTACACTGGAAAGTGCCTGTGGTCTTCCTCTGTTTTTTTCTCATTTGTGACAGATCTCTTATTTTTCTCTTTAGTTCTGTTATTCAGTGTCAGAGGGAGAGGTTTTCTCATCTGATATTTGCTCAGACCTCTATTTGCCCTGATCCAGGTTCTGGATTTGTTCTATTTTGAAATAGGATGGTGGGTGGGAAGATTTGCTGTCTCTTGTCATTTTTGAAAGTATGGCATGGGGCACTAGGATTCAGAAGCTACTGGCAAATTACAATGTTCACCGATTGTGGTATGTGTTCCTTGAGACCCACTCCCACCACCACTCTATAATATGATACAATGCAGAAATCAACACAAAAGACAACTGAACACATACACACAGAGACCTATACACTCTCCCCAAGACAACTAGAATAACAGTAAAGTGAAGCAAAACAAACATCATAAAACCAAGAAAACTGAACACACTCACATGCCTTGCACATAGTGAATGAAGAAGAAAAACAGAAAGACCAGGGAAAAAAAAGGAATTCAGATTGAATCCTCACACATATATTGACACACACCCTAAACTATAAAAAAAGGAAAAACAAAAGAACAAAAATAAACCAACTACATCAAAATTGAAAGATGAGCACTCAATCATTCATAGACACACATAAAGAGAAAACAAGAAACAAAAGAAGAAAGAAAAAGAAAAAGAAAAGAAAAAAAATTGGGGAAATGCAGATCAAACTCTCATATACACATTTATGCACAAAAGAAAAATATTTAAATGATAGAGGAACTAACAAACAAACAGGCACAAGATTTTTAAAAAATTAAAAATAAAACCCACCCTCTTCTGGCAGGTTCTGTAATTGTTCTTCTAATCTGGTCTCTCTTGCAGCACTTCCACCTCTTTCACTCCACAGTGTCTGGAGCAGCAAAGGAGGAGGGGCAGTGGAGTTGGCTAGGTCTGCTGTCCTCCCCTCCCACTCTCGTATGGTCAGGGAGATCTCCTCCAGTAAGGAGGTGCAGGATTTTCTCCTCCCCAGATATGTACTCGTGGGAGATGTCCCAGCCAGGTCTGTTCTGGAATGGAATTCTCCTATTGTGACTGATGTCCAGGCTTTGCCTGGGTTTGTCCCTCTCAGTCATGGCCCAGCTGTGTGGGTTTGTCATTGAGGATTGCTGTGGAGGAGGGGGTTTGGGTCAGCCCTGGACTCACCACTCATCTCTTTGGAGTCCTTCCTCATCCTTATTTGGTCACTCTTTTGTTCCATCACTGGATCAGTGTATGGGGGAGTGGAGTGCCTGGGACTCAGCATTCATCAGATTTCTCCAAAGTTTGTACTTTCAGGATATTCCCTCTAGGTCATGATCAACCCCTGATAGTTGATCTGCCAGTCACAGAGATTGGGTCTGTTGTTCTGTGGTGAGAAAGTTGGAGCACTTTCCTGCCCCACCTTTAAGATGGTGGCAAGGTGCTTCTCTTATCCTTTATTTGTGGGACTCTGTCTCTGAACTTCCTCTATAGCCCCTGCTGCCAGTGCCCAGCCAGGTACTGAAGTGGTAAGGCAAAGCCTGGAGTTGGCAGTCTCTCCTGCTGCAGTGATGTGGCAGAGCCTGGGGAGGCAGTTTCTTCCCACTGCTTCTACACAGGAAAACTTTTGTCCATTTAAAAAAAATGGTGCTTAATTTCTGTGACCTGGGAAGAGCCAGGGACCAAGCAGAGAAGCTGCAGCACCAGCTGTTGCACCAGGGCCCTGCCACTTGCTCACGAACCCCCACTTAGTCTTTTCCAGCATTTTCATCCCAGGAAGGGTTTTGTTGATTTAAAAACAATGTTATTCCTTCTGCATCCCAGGAATCACTAGCATCCAAGCTGAGCATCTGTGGCACCAGCTGCTGCAACAGGAGAGTCCTGACTGCTAGCTCCCTAGTCCTCACTCAGTCTTTCGCATGCCCAGTCACCAGCACGTACACAAAATTTTCCATACACTCACTCACACCAGGACTTGTATAGACCTATTGATGCAGCTGCTATCTTCCCTGCACCCCCCAAAAAATATTTATTAATGCAAAATAGAAACAAAGTAATATTCTTGGCAAATAGAGCATTTAAACTGAGCCCCGAGAAATGAGATAAACTTTACTTGATAAAAATGGTTAAAAAAAAAAGATTAGCAATGGTAAGATGAAATGGGCCTGAACTAGGGTAGTGTATGAATAGAAAAGTAAGGACAAATGTATAACACAATTCCTAGGTAGAATTATTAATATATTTAATTTGTAGGAAATATTAGGGAAAATATTCCCAGTCTGATATAACTCTATCTTCTTTAATTTGACTTATTTTACCAACCAAGACGAGGTCACAGGAGGAACAGAGAGTTTGATGAAGAAATGAGTTGAATTTGGGGTGCCTATAGGGTACAAAAGTGGTGGCTAGTAAGCAGATGGAGATGCAAGGTCGGTAGTAGCAATGGAGAACTTGGAAGAAGGAGTGCTGCAATGTGGTATTGAGGGTTATGAAAAGCTGGGGTTGCAGGGAAGAAATTCCAGATGACAGAATTTTGTTTCAAGAGGGGTGAGAATAAATCAAAAGACTAACTTATATAAGTCCTGAAATTCTCTCACTTTCAAACTGCATTTTGGAATTAGGGGAAAGGAGTCTGTGAAAATGTTTAATCCATGTGCATAGTGTCTGACAGTAGCCCCAAAGAAAATCAAAGTGATTTCCTAGATTATCAGTTGTATGTTTTCCTTCTACTTCTTCTCTCCATTAATGCCAGACATAGTGATTTATTTACATTATATTTATTTGATGTATTATAATTGGTATCACTATAATTTGGGGGTATTATAGTGACACAGCATATATACCCTAAAATGTGACTATCCAGTATTAATTCAAAGCATAGTAAATCAAGTGATAGATTCTGATCTGCATAAATGCTGTGGGCAGTTTGCTGGGTTTCTGAAAGAGTCAATCCTGTGAATGTTGTGTACTATTGCACATGTCTTTTGCAACAAACCATGAGAAGAAAGCCAAATGCCTCTGGTCCCAATTACAATCTAAAAATATGGGAAAGAAATTTATTTTGTAATAAAAATGAAAATAGCACCCATTTGGGATTGTTCTTCTCCAGTTCTTAAAGTTTATGGCACTAGGTGTATTGTTATTATTATCATTATTATTATTATCATCATTGAGTTGGAGTCTCAATCTGTTGACCAGACTGGAGTGCAGTGGCAAGATCATGGCTCACTACAGCCTTGACATCCTGGGATCAGACAATGTTTTCACCTCAGCATCCTAAGTAACTGATACTACATTTATGCACCATTATGCCAAGCTATTTTTTTTATTTTTATTTTTATTTTTTTGTAGATACAAGGTCTTTCTATGTTGTCCAGGCTGGTCTCAAACTCCTGGGTTCACATGATTCTCCTACCTTGACCTCCCAAATTGCTGGAATTACAGACGTGAGCTACCACACCAAGCCCACTAGGTATATTTTTAAATTGATTGATCAATTAGGGGAAAGATAATAAGAGTAAAATTGATGTCAGAAGTATTTGAGGAAGCTCTATATGGATAGAATGAAGATGATTTTGGTCATCTCACGTATTATACTCTAACTTTAGTTAGCTTCCTGTATTGCTTGCCATTTTTCAAATGAGATTCTCTATTGTAGTCACATTATTGAACAAAACATTGCTTATTATTTCCTCTTTGCATTTGTTTACACCATTCTCTTTTGTTTTTCTCTTTTAATTTTTATTTAAAATTGTGGGGTATAATTCAGGGCTAGGTATATAAATGTTCACCATGCAGTTACCCTTATCAATGAGATATGCCTCCCCTTCCTCAGGCAGATATCGACTACTGTCAACCCCACCTCCACACCCCTCTACCCTTCCATGCAGTTACCTGCCACATTCAATCCTTTTCTTATAGTAATACGATAGTTGTTCAAGGTTCACTGATGAGTAAGAACATGTGATACTCAGATCTTTGTTTCTGTGAGAGATCACTCAGTATTATAAACTCTAATTCTATCCAGGTTGCTGCCAATTTCATGATTTTGTTATTCTTTATGGCTGGGTAGTATTCTGTTGTGTATATATACCACATTTTAAAAAATCCAGTCCTCTTTTGATGGACAGCACTGTTAGTTCCATGTTCTTGCTATTGTGAACAATGCTGCAATAAACATAAGTGTGCAGATATCTTTTTTATAGAGTGACCTGAGTTCTTCCGGGTATATTCTCAGTAGGGGGATATGGAAGGTCAATTTTTAGAAATTTTAGGAATTGCCACACTGATTTCCACAGAGGCTGAGCTAGTTTGCACTCCCACCAACATTGTAGAAGTATTCACTTTTCATCACATCCTCTCCAGCATCTGTTATTTTTTGAGTTGCTGAGGATGGCCATTCTGACTGGAGTTAGGTGGTATCTCAGTGTAGTTTTATTTGCACCTCCTTGGTGACTAGTGAGGCTGAACATTTTTTCATATATCTGTTGGCTGCTCTTATGTCTTCTTTTAAGAAGTGTCTATTCATATATTTAACCCACTTTGTAATGGGACTGTTTTTTGTTTTTTTTTTTTCTTTTCAGCACATTTGAGTTCCTTGTAGATCCTTAATGTTAGGCCTTTGTCAGACATGGAGTTGGCAAATACTTTTTCCCAGTCTTTGGGCTGTATCCCTGCTCTCTTGATGGTTTCTTTGGCTTTGCAGAAGCTTGTCAGTTTAATGAGGTCCCACTTGTCCATCTTATCTCTTATGGCCTGGGCTCTTTGGGTTGTGATCAGGAATTGGTTGCCAGTTCCAACTTACTTAAGAGTACCTCCTGCATTTTCTAAGGTTCTTACAGTTAGAGGTTTTACACTGAGGTTTGTGATCCATTTAGAGTTAATTTTTGTGTATGGGGATAGGTAGGGGTCTTGTTTTAATCTTCTGCATGTGGTCAGCCAGTTTTCTCAGCACCATTTACTGAATAGGTTCTCCTCTCCCCAGTGGTTGGTGGTGGAGGTCTTGTCGAAGATGAGTTGGTTGGGAAATTGAGGTTTTGCTTCTGGAATCTCAATTTTATTCCATTGGTCTATATGCCTATTCTTGTACCTATACCAGGCTGTTTTGATTATTGTCGTTTTATAATATAGCTTAAAGTTTGGGAGTGTGATACCTCCTGCTTTTGTTGTTGTTGTTGAGGATTGTTTTGGCTATTTTTGGTCATTTATGTTTCCATATGAATTTCTGTATTGCTTTTTGTAGGTCTGGAAACAATGTTGCTGGTAATATGATGGGTATTCCATTAAATCTATAGATTGCTTTAGGTAAAATGGACATTTTAACAATGTTGATTCTTCCAATCCTTGAGCATGGAATATTTGTCTACTTGTTTGTGTCATCTTTGATTTCTTTGAGCAGTGTTTTGTAGTTTTAATTGTAAAGGTCTTTTACGTCTCTGGTTAGGAAGATGCCAAAGTATTTCACTTTTTGTGTGTGTGGCTGTCATCAGGATTTCTTAATTCTTTGTGTTTATGAATAAGTATCAAGAAGTTCTTGAATACTCTAAAATTTGTCTTCATTCTGATTAGAAGATAGTTAATAACTTTTACCAGCTTTTCAAACTGAGCTAGATAAGGCAAAAACCCACTGTCTTAAAGGTTCTGTTTAGCATAGATGTGATCTTTCTCTTTCTTACTTTCCTGTTCAAGTATGTTTATTTCATTATTTCTACTAGGTGATAAGTGACTTATCTATATGCTTTTTGCCCTGCACAAAGCAAAGTGAGGTTCTTTACATGTAGTAGCTACTTAGTATGTAACAGCTGATTGATCTTTGATCTACTTTGTATTAAATGGTGGGCCTGTCCTTATTTGAATGTCATTTTTAATATATACATATATACTAAAGTTCATTGTAAAGAATTTGATCATTTGAGTGACATAATAACTTACAATTGTGAGTCAGCCCTCAAATCATGGAAATTTTGACCTTGGAAACATTCTCAGTCAACTCATTAGATTTGCATAAATAATGAGTTCATTATTCCAGCTAATAATAGTGTTCTATTTTATTACTCAAATTTATTAATAACAAATAATTGATTTTTATAAATATTTTCTGCAATTGACATTATTCCAAACATTTCTACCTAACATTTTTAAAAGAAATTCCACTGAGTTATTTCACATATATCAGTAGAACTAAATAATCCTTGTCTTAGAATCAAATATCACAATAACACAATGATTTAGGTAACACAACTATTCTATAGAAAAGATTATAATTGTTTTAAATTAATATAGAAATTTAGCATGAGGGTTTTTTTGAGATTCATATTAAGCAACTAATTAGAATGAAATGGAGCAATTAGGTAAGGTTTTGTAGATGAAAATTAGATAAGTGCTTCATCTAAAGTTTGAAGATTATGAAGGACAGAAGTATGAAGCAGAAAGTATTATATAAGAATGGCACAAAAACAAAAAAATTGTGTCCAACGAAAAATAAGCAAAATAAGCTAGGCTGTGGAATAAATTAGAAAAAGCAAGAAATGAGTTTCATAAAGTAATAATGTCAGCAAAATGGTGGAATAAGAGGCCCTCAGTCCTAGTCGTTTCACAGATAAATCAATTTAGCAACTATTCACAAGTGAAAATACCTTTGTGAATTCCAGAACATAAAGATGAGGCTGCAGCATGCAGATTGAGCACAAAAACTGTGAAAACTGCATTAAAATGGTAAAAGTACAGTATCACTTTGTTAACATTGCTCCTCCCTCTAGCCAGTACAGCACCATGAGGAGAAGCAACTCCATAGCCCATTACTTCTCTAGTGTGGAAAAGACTAACCAAGGTGGATGTTCAACTTCTTTAGCAATTTGGAATGCAAACCAAAAGATCAAGTTTTTTTTTTCTTCTGGTGAAATAGAAGGAAAATTGACATAGCTAGACCAATGGGAAAAGCTAGACATAAAGAAAAGATGTGGGTACTTCTCAGCAACTAGCATATTGATTTCAGTGGTAGATCCACCTACCTACCAGCTATTTAACCAAACCATGGCCCTCACTATTGACCTTGTCCAACCTCAGAGAGCCATTCCATTTTGCAGTGCCTGATTGTGGAGCCCAGCCAACAATTCCAACCAACCAGAAGGCCGAGCCAGAAGCCTGCCCAATTAAGGAGCCTAACCAACATACCAACCCAAACAAAGAGTCCAGATAGCAATTGCACCTTACTAGGGAGCTTAGCAAGCAGCCTGACTTGAGCAAAGAGCCCAGTTAGCATCATTGCCTGACCACATTGCCCAGCAAGCAGCCCTGCCTGTTTATAGAGCCCAGGTGAGTAAATGCTGAACAACCAGCAACACAAAAACACATGAAATCACATATCTCACTGATAAAAGTTAATGTAAGTTGTTATCAACTTAAAATAGATTGTTATAAGAGTTTCAATGCAAGTCTCATGGTAACCATAAACAAACTTACAGTAGATAAACAAATTATACATTTAAAAAGTACAAGAATATCACTTTCAAAATTATCAAACCACAAAAAAAGACAGCATGAGAAGAAGAGAGGAACAAGAAAACTATAAAACAATCAGGCAATAATAAGCACTTACATCTAGATAATTACTTTAATGTACATAAATTAAACTTGTCAGTCAAAAGACATAGGGTGACTGAATGAACATAAATAAGATCAAGTAATATACTGTGGAGACTCACCTTAGACTCAAGAGCACATAGGTTGAGAGTAAAGGGATAGAAAAAGATACTCCATGTAAATGGTAACCAAAAAAGAGCAGGGATACTCTATTTATATCTGACAAAGTAGACTTTATATCAATAATTGTCACAGTAGACAAAGAAAGTCAACACATGATGATAAAAAGTCAATTTAACAAGAAGATACAAAAATTATATATATACACACACACCAAATATAAAAGCACCTTCATAAATTAACACTGACAGATAAGAAAACAATATAAAATAAAATTTGATGGAGTTAAGAGTTGGTGTTTGGAAAGATGAATGAAATTAACAATTGTTCAGTTAGACTAGCTGAGATAAAAAAAGAAGATTCAAATAAATAAAATCAGAAATAAAAGAGGAAACATTACAAACAATGCCATAAAAATAAAGTTATAATGGTCTAGTATGAAGAGCCATATTCCAAAATCTCAACAACTTAGGGAAAATGAATAAATTTCTAGAAACATACAATCCAGCAAGACTGAAAAAAGAAAAAGTAAAAAGCATGAATCATAAAAAAAAAGCCCAGAACCAGGTGACTTCCCAAGTGTTTCCAAACATTTAAAGAAGAACTAATGCCATTCCATCTAAAACTCTTCCAAAAATCTAGAAAAGGGAACACTTCCAAACACATTTGATAAGGCCAATATCACCCCAATACCAAAGCCAGACAAAAACAGCAAAATATGTGAAAACTGCAGATCAACATATTTGATGGATATGGATGCAAAAATCTTCAACATGGTACTAATCAAAGAAATTCAGCAGCACAATAAAAGAATCATGTACCACAGGCAAGTGGGATTTATCTCTGTGATGCAAGAAAGGTCAACATATGCAAATCAGTCAATATAATACCAGACATTAACAGAATTCTTAACAAAACCCATGTGATTATCTCAATAGATGAAGGAAAATCACTTGACAAAATTCCACATTCACCCATAATAAAAACTCAAACGTATAGGAAGAGTTCATATCAACATAATGAAGGCCATGTATGAAAAACCCATGGGTAACATTATGCTCAATAGTGAGCAACTGAAAGCTTTTTCTGAGATATGCAACAATGCAGAATATCCATTCTTGCCACCTCTTTTCAACATAGTACTAAAGTTTGAACCAGAATGATTAAGCAATAAAAATAAAGGGAATCAAAATTGGAAAGAATAAAATCAAATAACCTCTGTTATCAGATGATATGATCTTAGATTTTAAAAACTTTAAAGATTTGACAAATAAAATGTTAGAACTAATACATAAATTATAGTAAACTTACTGGATGCAAACTCAGCATGCAAATATCAGTTGTGTTTCAGTTCAGCAATCACAAACAATCATAAAAAGAAATTAAGAAAGCAATTCAATTACAGTAGCACCAGAAATAATAAAATACTTAGGAAAAAACCTAAAGAGGTGAAAGACTTGTATACTGAAAACTATAAGACACTGGTGAAAGAAATGAAAACAGACACAAATAAATGGAAAGACATAATATGTTATGGGATTAATTAGAAGAACTAATATTGTTAAAATGTTTATACTGTCTAATGTAATCTAAATATTCAATGCAATATTATTGAAACTCCAAAGTCATTTTTACAGAAATTTAAAAAAAAACCTCCTAAAATTCATATGGAATCACAAAGGACTCCACATAGCCAAATGCATCTTGAAAAAGAAGAATTAAGCCAGAACATTGCACTTCCTGAATTGAAATTATATGACAAAGATGCATTAATTAAAACAGCATGGTACGTGCATAATGATCAACATATAGAGCAGTGGAACATAATAGAGAACAAACAAAACAACCCATATATGTAGTCAACTGATCTGTGAGAAATGTGCCAAGGATACACAATTGGGAAATTACAGTTTTTCCAATAAATGGTGTTAAGAAAATTTGATATCCACATCTATAAGGATAGATGTCCCCCCAACACAAACTCAAAATGAATTAAGAATTTGAGCATAAAATTTAAAAATATCAGATTCAGAAGAAAATATGACAAACACTTTCTTTTTTTTTTTTTGAGTTGGAGTCTCACTCTGTCGCCCAGACTGGAGTGCAGTGGCCACTCCCAGTCACCGCAGCCTCGACCTGCTGGGCTCTGGCAATCCTTCTGCCTCAGCCTTCCGAGTAGCTGGAATTACAGGCATGCGCTACCACACCCGGCTGATTTTTTGATTTTACTGTAGAGATGAGGTCTCGCTGCCCAGGCGGGTCTCGAACCCGCGGGCTCAGGCAATCCACTCACCTCAGCCTCCGAAAGGCGCGGGATTACAGGCTGAGCCACCGAGCCTGGCTCGACAAACACTTTCTTAAGTTGGTCTTGCTAATGATTTTTGGTTATGTTACTAAAATACAAAACAACAAAAGAAAATGGATAGATAAGTGAAACTTCATCAGGCTAAAAACTTCAGCACAGCAAAGGAAATGACCAATAGAATGAAATGGCAACCAACAAATTGAAAGAAAATATTTGCTAATCGTATAACTAATTAAGAGCTAACTTTTAAAGTATGTAAAAAAAAGTTCTAAAAGTAAGTAGCAAAAAAAGTAATCCAATGTCTATATGAGCAAAGATAGAATAGACATTTCTCCAAAAATATATACAAATGGTGAATAGTTATATAAAAAAATTCGGCTTTGCTATTCATCACGGGAGTGCATATCAAAACCACAATGAAATATCACCTCATACTTGTTAGTATGTCTAGTGTGTGTGTGTGTGTGTGTGTGTGTGTGTGTGTGTGTGTGTGTATTTTGGAACCCATGTATACTGTTGGTGGTAATATAAAATAGAGCAGTTGCTGTGGAAAACAGTATGACAATTTATTTACAAATTAAAAACTACCATATGATCCAGCAATGCCATTTCTGGGTATATATCCCCAAAACTTGAAATCATTATCTGGAAGTGATGTCTGCACTCCTTTGTACATTGGAACATTGTGCACAATAGACAAGATGTAGAAAGAACCCAAATACCCATCAATAGTTGAATGGATAAAGAAAATGTATTTACATAGAATGAGAAATTATTCAGCCTTAAAAGACAGAGAGAGTCCTATCATTTGAAACCACATAAATGTATCCAAAAGACATGTTAAGTTAATAAACCAGTCACAAGTATAAATATAGTTGACCCTTGAAAAACAGGTTTGAAATGGATCAGAGACCTAAATGTAAAACCTCAAACCATAAGAACCTTAGAAAAGGAAGGAAATACTCTCATGGAAATC
>NW_007247719.1:141817-142447 GCF_000164805.1 Carlito syrichta | reverse complement strand
GTGTAAACTAGTGCAACCTCTGTGGAAAGCAGTGTGGCGATTCCTAAAAGCTCTAAAAATTGACCTTCCATATGACCCTGCAATCCCCCTACTGGGAATATACCCTGAAGAACACAAATCACTCTATAAAAAAGATACCTGCACACGTATGTTTATCGCAGCATTGTTCACAATAGCAAGAACCTGGAAACAACCATGCTGCCCATCAAAAGAGGACTGGATTAAAAAAATGTGGTACATATACACGATGGAATACTACGCAGCCATAAAAAAGAACAAAATCATGAATTTTGCAGCAACCTGGATGGAACTAGAGTCTATAATACTGAGTGACCTCACACAGAAACAAAGATCAGAATATCACATGTTCTCACTCATATAATGGACCTTGAACATCCAATGCAATACTATAACAAAATGACTGACGGTACTGGGAAACTATGGGGGGGAGGGGGAGGGGATTAATCTTGGTGATTAAATGTATCCGATTAGTCAGATACTTTGTTGCAGAGTACAGCATTATGTCTTAGGTAGAGAAAATACTAGGGAATTCAATGCACATACTCTTTTAAAGTATAAATAGTGTTAAAATATAAAGGGAATGTAATTTATATTTCCTTCAAATATGTA